>NC_133787.1:41908200-41981227 GCF_003597395.2 Chelonoidis abingdonii | reverse complement strand
AGGACAGTGGGGACAGATACCTGTCCGGGGACTAAGTTATTCTGAGCGCACCAGTAGGAGAAACGCTTCCACTTGACGAGATATGTCGTCCTCGTGGAAGGCTTCCTACTGCCCAAGAGCACCTGTTGTACTGAGGCAGAGCAATGCAACTCAGACTGGCTCAACCACACAGCAGCCATGCTGTGAGATGAAGGGATTGCAGGTCTGGATGGTGAAGCCTGCCGAAGTCCTGTGTTATGAGGTCCGGCCAGAGTGGCAGAGGGATCGGGTCTGCCACTGAGAGGTCGAACAACAGGGTGTACCAATGCTGCCTCGGCCATGCTGGAGCAATGAGGATCAGGTGGGCTCTGTCCCTGCGGAGCTTCAGTAGGACTCTGTGGACGAGCAGAAACAGTGGGAAGGCATAAAGTAGGTGCCTCTTCCACAGGATCAGGAATGCATCTGAGAGGGAGCCCGAGGAGTGTTCTTGGAAGGAGCAGAACACCTGGCATTTCTTGTTCTCTCGAGAGGCAAAGAGGTCTATGTGGGGAAAGCCCCACCTCCGGAAAACAGAATGGATAACGTCCAGGTATATTGACCACTTGTGAGACAGGAAGGACCTGCTGAGGTGATCTGCCAGAGTGTTCTGGACTCCTGGGAGAAAATACGCTACCAGATCAATAGAGTGGGCTATGCAAAAGTCCCAGAGGCGAATGGCTTCTTGACAAAGGAGGGAGGAGCGTGCTCCGCCCTGCTTGCTTATGTAAAACATGGCCATTGTGTCGTCCGTGAACACTGATACACAACGGCCTTGAAGATGGTCCCGAAACACCTGGCATGCTAGACGGACTGCTCTCAGCTCCCTCACATTGATGTGCAGGGCCAGCTCTTGGGGCAACCAGAGGCCTTGAATGTGAAGGCTCCTGAGGTGGGCACCCCAACCCAGAGATGACGCATCTGTGGTTAGAGCCACCACGGGTTGCGGTGGATGGAATGGCATCCCTGCGCAAACCAGAGAGGGGTCTAACCACCAAGTGAGGGAGTTGAGAACCTTGCTGGGGATAGTGAGCACTGAATCCAGACTGTCTCTGTGTGGACGGTATATTGAAGCTAGCCGGGGTTGGAAGGGACGGAGACGTAGCCTCGCGTACTTGGTCACGAAGGTGCAGGAGGCCATGTGACCTATTAGGCCGAGGCAAGTGCGCACCGACGTTGTTGGAAAGGATTGAAGACTTCGAATTATTGAAGCCATCGTTTGAAAACGCGACTGGGGGAGGCATGCTCTGACCAGATTGGAGTCGACAACAGCTCTGATGAAGTCAATTCTCTGCGTGGGTGTCAGAGTAGACTTTTCTGTGTTGATCATGAGGCCTAGGCTCCCGAAGAGGTCTCTGACGATGCACAAGTGCTATGATACTTGTGACTGGGAAGTCCCTCGAATAAGCCAATCGTCGAGATACGGGTAGACGTGTACTCGACGACACCGGAGGGAGGCAGCTACTACAGCCATGCATTTGGTGAAGACCCTTGGAGCTGTAGAAAGGCCAAAGGGAAGTACCGTGAACTGAAAGTGTTGGTGGTTGACTACAAAACGGAGGTACCGTCTGTGTGGTGTATAAATGGCGATGTGGAAATAAGCGTCCTTCATATCGAGGGCGGCATACCAGTGTCCTGGATCCAGGGATGGGATGATGGTCCCCAGGGATACCATGCGGAACTTCAGCTTTATCAGGAATTTGTTGAGTTCTCGCAGGTCTAGGATTGGTTGTAGACCTCCCTTTGCCTTGGGGATTAAGAAGTAGTGGGAATAGAGCCCCTTGCCCCTCATGTCCTCTGGCACCTCCTCTATGGCTCCCAGTTTTAGGAGCGCCTGGACCTCTTGTAAGAGGACTTGCTCGTGAGAGGGGTCCCTGAAGAGGGACGGGTAGGGAGGGTGGGAGTGGGGGGTTGAAACAAACTGGAGGTGGTATCCCGCTTCTACCATGCGAAGGACCCAAACGATCTGAGGTTAGCTGGGACCAGGCAGGGAGGAAATGGGAGAGGCGGTTGGAAAAGGAGGGAGAAGGATCCGGTTGTCTTTCAGACTTTGCAACCTGGGGTTGGTTTTGTCTGAGAAAAGGCCCTGGCCCTTGAAGGGTAAATCCTGAATGGTCTGTTGCAATTCAGGGGGAAGGCCTGAAGCCTGGAGCCAGGAGATACACCTCATCGTCACTCCGGATGCCAGATTTCTGGCAGCCGAGTCCGCTGCGTCCAGAGAGGCCTGGAGGGAGGTTCTTGCTACCTTTTTACTCTCTTCAAGCAGGGCCATAAACTCTGGACGGGACTCCTGGGGAAGAAGCTCTGTAAACTTCCCCATGGACACCCACTTATTAAAGTTATACCGACTTAGGAGGGTTTGTTGATTTGCCACTCTAAGTTGGAGGCCCCCAGGCGAGTATATTTTGCGGCCTAGGAGTTTCATGCATCTAGCCTCTTTCGCCTTAGGAGCTGATGCTTGCTGACTATGATGCTCCCATTCATTCACCGATTGGACAACCAGAGAGCAGGGTGGTGGGTGGGTATAGAGATATTCTTACCCCTTTGAGGGGACCATATATTTCCTCTCTACTCCCCTAGCTGTAGGTGGAATTGAAGCTGAGGATTGCCAAATGGTGTCTGCATTGGCTTGTATAGTGCGGATGAACGGGAGAGCCACTCTAGTGGGTGCATCAGCCGATAAGATGTCGACGACTGGGTCCTCTATTTCAGTGACCTCCTCCACCTGCAAGTTCATATTCTGGGCCACCTGCCTCAAGAGGTCTTGATGGGCTCTGAGATCGATTGGTGGAGGGCCTGAGGAGGATGTTCCTGCTACCGCCTCATCAGGTGAGGAGGAGAAGGAGAGGCCCGGGACCAACGGGTCCTGAGGTGGGTCGTGCACTTGAGGGGCGTCATCTGCATCAGGTGGAACCTCGGTGATTGCAGAGGGAATTGGAGCCTCGTCCATGCCCGTAGGGGGAGGGCGGCTCACTGTTGCCTCTGATACCCGGTGTTCTGACGGGGTCGAGCATTAAGCCATTGATTGGGCACCTTGGCCCTGGTGGTATGCCCATGGTGTCCAGAAGGACCAGTGATGAAGCCCTTGTTCGTGGCTTTGTCCCTGCGGATATTGGCTGGGGTTGTCAGATTCCCCCTCCTGATGGTAGGATGCACTGCCAGCCTGAGACGATACTGATGTGTGTCTCGAAGGCCACGGTGGTGCTGAGAGACCCTGGGAGGGCGCCACTGTTCTTGACGCTCGATGCTGGGGTGGTACCGGGGAGTGGTACCGGGAGCTATGGCGGTACCATGAGCGAGACCGGGACCTTCTACCGTACCGGTGCCGGGAGGTCGACTGGGATCTCGAGTCCCTTCGCCTGGAGCGACTGCGGGATACATGGTACTGAGATCGGTGCCGAGAGCCAGATCGGTTCCAGGACTATATGTCCAATGAACGAGATGTTGGATGCGCTGCGAGTGCGACCAGTACTGCGATGGAGAGCGGTGCCAGGACTGCGAGTGACGCCGGGAGCGGGAATGACGTGATCGAGAACGTCTGCGAGACCGTGATCTGGAATGACGTCTCTCTGGTGGACTGACAGAAGGAGGCCTTACGAGGGCCGGCTTGCCAATGGATTGAACAACCCGCACCGGCAGTGCCGGGGGTTGAGGACATATCGGCTCCATCATAGCAATGAGCTCCCTTGCCGTAGAGAAGGTCTCCGGCGTAGAAGGGAGAACAAGCTCAACCACAGCCAGAGCCGGTGAGCTGTCTGGCACCAGACTCAACAGCCCTTGTGGGACCGGAATCGATGGTGCCGCGCCAGGTGGAGCTGCAATCTGCAGCGCTGGCTTCGACGGTGCCGCAGTGGATGATGGTGCTCGACAAACTATGTTAGACGAGTGCTCCTTCTGCGAGGCCGGAGTCGAAGCACTATGTCGTTTCCCAGTCGGGGAAAGGGAGCGGTGCTGAGGAGTCGGTGCCGGTAGAGGTCGGTGCCGGGACTCCTTCTTGGTACCGGAGTGATCCGGTGCTGAAGGGGCGCTCCTTACTGAGGCAGTCTGTTGGGCGCTCGGTGCTGATGTTGCAGGACTAAGTGCCGACTCCATGAGGAGCTGCTTCAAACGAAAGTCCCGCTCCTTCTTTGTCCTTGGTTTAAATGACTTGCAAATGCGGCACTTGTCAACAAGGTGAGATTCTCCTAGGCACTTCAGGCAGGAGTCGTGGGGATCCCCTATTGGCATCAGCTTCTGGCACGCCGGGCGCGGTTCGAAACCTGGTGCCTTGGGCATGGGCCCGCACCGGGGTGGAGGAAAGGGACTAATCCCCGATCCCCCCTTCAACTATACACACTAACTATGAATAGAAGTACTAACACTAACTATAACTAGAAGAACTCGAACTATAAACACAGTAAAGAGCAAAGAACTATGAGTAGCTAGGGATGTGGAGATCAGCAAAACCACGCCCCACAGTTCCAACGACCGTCACGGGCGATAAGAAGGAACTGAAGGGCCATTGGGTCGGCAGGGGTATATATCCGGCGCTATAGCGGCGCCACTCCAGGGGGCAACCCACCGACCCACCGAGTGTTGCTAGGGTAAAAATCTTCCGACGAGCGTGCACGCGGCGCGCTCACACACCTAATTGGAATCGGTATGAGCAAGCACTCGAAGAAGAACGTAATTTTTTGTTTTGGCTTATTCCTTATATCTGTTTCATAAAAAGTGGAGTATAGCATGACAGTGTAGTATATTAATATTACTGCAGAATTCAGGGTGTCCTGCCTCAATAGTTAGCAGACTTTTCCCTAGAATTTGGATCCAATGAACTGCAGAGTAAATGAGGCCTTGATACCAAGGGACAGCCCTGCACTTACAAAATTTTCTGATAGGTCTTTTCTGAGTCTATATTCTAGGATGAGTAATATTAAGCACGTGAAAAAGAGAACAAACCAAGGCAAAGATGTCTTACAGATGTTCCATTATTTAGAACAAAATAACAACCTGGTCCTGCATACTCTAACTGGTGTGACAAGGGCTTACTCAGACAAAAACAATCAAAAAACCAATTGATTTAAATGGATTTATCTTTGTGAGTAAAGATTTGCATGGTCAGTCTCTTAAGTAAAATAGCCCATGAGTATCCCAAAAGTGAGTGCTGAGTGTCAGTGATAATGGAGAGACAAACTGGGATTATTCTGCAAGATCTACATGGTCATATTTTGTCAAGAGAAAAAATACTTGGTGATATTCTGATAAGGTCTTCATTCTACAAGGAATCAGTCTATATTAGGGTTTTGTAAAGCACCCATTACTGTTGTATCTAATTGTTTCCCAGGTTCATTAGATCTATTGATAAGATTCTTAGTGGATTTCATGGCGTTCTCTGCCCCAGGATCTGCAGAACCAGATGCATGAAGCATTCCCTCTCCCACATCCCAGATCTGGGAGACCTGGAAATGAAATGGAGAATCTCAGGTTTCATTAAAAAAAGAAAGCAAGTTTCTATACTTTTTCCTTGCAAAGATATCTTTGAAAATATAAAACAATATGAACTGATTTAAATCAAAGTTTACAGGTATTCTATGTTTCTCCCTATAACAACCCAGGACTCATCTTTGGGATCCAAAACCACCAAAGCTATAAATCCCTAAATTTTTCAAATAAATCAAATTTAATTTGTGGATGGGAAGAGAGTGGGGCAGTGCCATTCACACTTCCACTGATGATGCTAGAGTTGTTGAAAGCTCTTTCTTAGCCAGGTGCCTGCAGTTGAGTTGACTCCTCTGCTGAACAGCCAGTAGAGGGGCTGCTCAACAACATGGAAAGTAGCATGATCTAGTACATTAGCTATAAGACTAATTCTAATCCTACTCTGACACTGATTTCTTTCTCCTCCCCAGCCTTTGTCAAGCTTTCCCAGGTGTAAAATAGAGAGAATACTTATGTACTTAATGGGAGGGGGTGGTGATTAAGCATTTAAGCCTGGATCCTCAGTTGGTATAAATGTGTGTGGCTCCACTAAAGCCAATGGTGCTACACCAGCTGGGGATCTGGGCCTTAATGTATGTAAAGTGCTACATATGTTCCAAAATTCATCAGAATGCATGCAGTAGCCACCAGTGTCTGGGGACTTACCAGTTTCCATGTCTCTGGCTTATCTAGACAATTCTGCTTTGCAAAACTTTTAAATTTTTGGCAAATATGGGCAGACCACAGCATAAGAAGGTGATTTACACTTCTACATCAGGAGGGATTTAGGATGAGGGAGCCTAATCAGCCCAACACACATATGCTATTTTATGTACAATCTGACAGTTACAATTGAGGAATATCCCAAAGAAATCATGTAAGCCCTGACCAAAATCTGCGAGTGGTGAGCCTTTTCCTTCTTGGAAGAGGAGAAAGTTCTGAAGCCAGTGTCTGGCTCTCTTGCACTTGTTAAATGCAAGCCTGAAGTCTGGTCCTTAGTGGATTTCATGGCAGTACTGGCATAGTACTTGCAAATTCTGCACAAGTAGCTTTTAAGTACACATCCTTTAAAAGATTAATGCATTATTGCACTAAAAAGAGGTAACAGTATGATACTTACAAATGTATTTATAGAAATCTGAACTGAGGAGGTATATTCATGGATTTTTATTTCATTTTGGAAGAAAACCTCTTGAAATTAATTGCAAAAATATTTTTTTCACGGTAAAGTTGCAGAGTTAAGAATTTTTAAAAGTCAGAAAAAGCTAATATTAAGGTTGTCTGAACTTGGCATTGTTGTACACTTGTAGTATTTTCAGTGTCTGTTTCTCCCTCCCGCAAATGAATGTTTTAATCTATCACTGTTTAAAATTATTAAATAAATACCATAAAATGTATATGTGCAATGAGGCCAAATATATTATATTATTATTTATTGAGCCAGAATACTGTGCTCAGTGCTGTATAGTACAGAAAGGAAGACATGAATAGTCCTATGAGAACCGTAACTATTGCATTTCCTGACTTTATTTTAGCTCTGTAACTTACACATTGTATTATGGGTATTTTGCATTATATAATTCTTTACAACTTATGATTGCATCAAATTGATTATCGAGGTTTTGTGAATAATGCCAGGAAAAGACACTCCTCTAAAAATCAATACGTTAAAAGTGCTGTTTTAGGGTTGCTGTAGTTGTTCGTTGTGTTTCTGTGTTATTCCTATTGACCTGAGTTCAAAAACAAGGTATTGATTTATAAAGTACCTTCAGTAAATAAATGCACATTCTTTCTGCTAACCCTAATAACCTGTAGCATACAGAACAGGGTTTCAACTCAGCTCAGTACAACACAGCTCATGCTGTCGAGAGTTTTCTAAAAGCTGCCAGCCTTTTCTGATATAAAGGATAATGGAGATAATATTTAAGAAAGCAGTGCAGTTGGTGGGGCAGTAAGGGGAAATTAAAAGGGGCATGAAGAAGAGCAGGCAGGGGTAAAAATTTTTTTCAAGGAAGCCCTGTGAAAGATTAGATTTAGATTTGCTGAGTATTTAAAAACTACAATGCTATTGGGCATAGTTCATAAAGCTTGATGTAAATTTATTACCAATAAGGATTTGCTTTTAAACCTTAATGATAAATATGGAATGTCTCTAATTGTTGGATGAGTTGCCTATTAAAAAAAAGGATAAAGTTAGACACTGGTCTTTTGACCATAGTGTAATATCTTTAAACTATAACAAGTTTCATTCTGCAGAACGTTACTGCCATCTGTAAATCTGCAACTATTTGTGGGCTTGATCAGCTCCTACTGAAGTCAATGATAAAGCTCCCATTGACTTCACTGTTGCCATATCAGGCACTATGTGTTTTAGGTGACATTACTACCATTGTGAAATCCAAAGGTTAAAGATTGAGATCAATAGTACAACTTAAGTGGGAAAGAACATTCAGAGACTAGGGCGATAAATACAAATACAGACTGCCAGTAGATGTATTCAATCTACTGTAGCTATTGCCTTGTGCCTCTGATTTTGTACCATCACCACAAACACATTGGTCATCAGCATTGGGTCATTTTTTTTTATGTACCAGGCCTTTAAGAGGAACATGCCCAACATTTTCTCTTTACTTCACAGCGTCACATGGAAAAGCCAACATGGTGAACAATAAAAATAATGACTGTAGAAGGGAAATGGAGAGCAAAGAGAATGTAAAAGGGGCAGTTTTTATGAGGCTATTGTGTGTCCTACTGTTCCGTAAGCATATCATATAACCTAATGCTTATAGTCTCTTTATAAAAATAAGAATAGGTCCCTCACTACAAGACTCTTGTGTTTTTTCCATTAGTAAACATTATTCTGTTTTGCAAATCTTGATTTTTGCTGCATTTGTATTTTTCCTGTTCATTTGCATTTATCTAATGAAGTGTTCTGGTTGGTTGCAACTTTTCCTGTAGCATTCTGGGGAACTGCAATAGGCTGGAAAGGAAATGCGAGACTGGAAGGAGATTTCTTCTTCTATCAGAACAGATTCTGTTTTTTAACACTTTTTCTGTCATTGTTTTTCCATTTCATTATTCATCATTAAAGCCCCTTTTCTTTCTAGGGATAAGATAGCAACTGGGCAAATATGGTGGGCTGCCTCCACAAGACTGTCTATATCACAAATGTACTGACTGTCAATATGGTAGTGGTAAAGAATCATAGAAAGAGTTGTATTTTTCCATCAAAGAACTTTATTAGAATAAGAAAATATCCCTAAAGCTCCTCTGTCCACTTGACTGTAGACTTTCTGCCTAGGCCTTCCCCAACCTCTCCTGTCATGTTTCCAGCTACAGATTTAAAGAAAGAGTGCACATATGCTCAGAGTGACCAGCAAAGCATGCTTTAAGAACAAAGCAGAAGACTCTCAGCCTTGGAGTCCAAAGTGTTACCCTTATAATGTCAATGTTCTTTCCAGACTGCTGCTAAGTGGGATGAGACTCCATTTCAGAATTCTTACTCTTTGTATGTCACTGAAATGTCCTACTCCAACAAGTAATGTAAATTAAGTTTTACCATTAGCAATTAGTCAGAGCAGTGCTGCTTAACTGGAGTCTGTACCTGACATTTATTCAGCAGGAAGGGATCATGGTAGACTAGCATTTTACTGAAGTAGATTGTGCTGTATATTGAAATACATTATTAAATCACCATTATTTCAAGAGAAAGTCAAGACTAATAATACTTCAGTTACACAGCATCATGTGGCTTAGATAACTGCCAATTATCCACAGTTATTTACAAATCAAGATGTTCAGGAGCTATAATGATGCATTTGGAATTTCACAGGCCCAAAGAGAAGATGATGACCATTTACTGGACTCCTCTTTATTATTATGAAACCATTCTGTCAATGTCAATGGTCTTTTTATTGTTGTTCTTTGTTCTAAGCCTCTTCATTATTAGCAGAGTTCTCAAGTATACATAGTTTTTTGGATCACTCTACTTTAGAATGGAATCCAGCTGTAGAATTGTTTAGAAATTTTCCAGTCTAATTTTTTCATCAGAAAATGCCAATTCATCAAAAGAGAAATGTCAATTTCAACAAACATTTTGAAGGACACTAGGGAGGCTTCATGTGGAAACCTGAATAGTGTCCTGTCAACTCACCCACCTCTCTCCCTAGTTCCTGGTGGGCTGCCGAGGAGCTGGGGCTTCCTGGGCTCCCAGGCTCCAGGCTCTTCAGCAGCTCAAGCTCCCTTGCTCTTAGCAGCCAAGTAGTGAAGGAACATATTTCATTTTGGAAACAGCAAAACATTCCCATTGTAGGGAAGTTTTGGTGTTTCTGAAATGAATGACTGAGAATTTAACTTTTGCAAAAACTTTGAAGCTGTGGCTTTTCATCCTGATTTGGGTCAATTCCCTCCCTCCCCCAATCTCAACATTTTTAATGGAACTTAAATTCACTTTCCCAGCCCATCCTGTCCAGCTGCTGTTCTACTGCACCAACACATCAAGTAACATTCTGCAAGCACGTGTGCTCCTCATGAAAATACCCTGTAGTCTAGGGGAAGGCGCACTGAGCTGGAAGTAAGGAGATCATATACTCTGGTCTTATCTCTACTGACTGCCATTTATATTTCTGTGCATTATGACAAATCCAAGTCTCATCCATTCAGTCACACTGCCTTTCAGAACAATTGGACCAAATTTATGTATGTTGATTATTCTATTACCAGCTGCTGCTGTGATTACTTGACAATACTCCCCTCCCAGAGCCAGGGGTAGAACACAGGACTCCTGTTCTCCAGTATTACTGTTGTGTAGCAAATAGCGTGTAGCACCCTTGCAGAGTGTATCTCAAGTCTCCTTTTAGTGACATCCACATAAAGGATAGCAATTATTCTTGCAGCTCAAGTGGTAGATGTCTGTGCTACAAATTTGAAACTCCAGGATTCACCTATGCTAATAACCCATGTAGGGAATGCCTTGTGGTTGCACATTACTGAATATATTTTCCAGTTTTCTTTTTAAAACAACTTGTTTAATTCACACACTGAGAAAATGTCCTTTATAATTCATTTAATTATAATAATTTTTTTAATCTATCAGCTATTTTGATCACTGGTGACACACAGCGATGACAACTTCAAAGATTGAGTTCAGTGCAGTACACATGAAGGAAAAGAAAGATGTTGGATCCAAAAATCAACCAAAATCTTTTCAACAACAAAATACTAAAATAACTATGTGTGGATTTAAATGCTTTATGAGCTTGAAATACACTGACAAGCCCCCCCATATCTAGCAGTTAAAGAGAAGAAATTACATTAGTATCTCCATGCTATTGCTACAGACCTTTGGTTCATTCCATGCTCCTCTATTCTTATATTTCACAATCTTTTCTGTTCATCTGAGGTAGCGTTGTCTAATGATCTAGCATGTAGATGGGAGGCAGGAACTTCTGTGTTCCACGCCTGGTTTTGCTATTGATTCTATGTACGACCATGGACAAGTCAGTGATGAGTTGATTTTCAGAGGTACAGACCCCCCACCACTCCCATTGATTCTATGGGAGCTGTGAATGCTCAGCACCTCTAAAAACCAGGTCATTAACCTTTCTAGGTCAAATCTGCCACAAGCAAAAGGTGGGTGCAATACATTAACTTTGATGAATTGTACTTTCCCAGGCCAGTGGTGACTTTCTCCGTTGTAGCTTCATTTCCACATTTATAAACTGGGGATAACAATATGTCCCTATTTTAAGGGACTATAGCAGTAGGGATATACTACCAACCACTTGACCAAGATAGTGATGGTGACCATGAAATGCTGAAGGAAATTAGAGAGGCTATAAAAATAGAAAATTCAATAACAGTGGGTGATTTTAACTATCCTTATATTGACTGGATATGTGTTACCTCCGGATGGGACACAGAGATAAAGTTTCTTGATACCATTCTTGAAGCAGCTAGTCCTGGAACCCACAAGAGGAGAGACAATTCTTGATTTAGTTCTAAGTGGAGCACAAGATCTGGTCCAAGAGGTGAATATAGCTGAACCGCTTGGTAATAGCAACCATAATAATTAATTTAACATCCCTGTGGGGAGGGGATACCAAAGAATTCCACCACAGCAGCATTTAAATTCAGAAAGGGGAACTACACAAAAATGAGGAAGCTAGTTAGCAGGCATTCGTCCAGGTATGGAAAGATCAATATTCTCTGCCTGGGCAATTGCATCACTACCACCATTATGGCTTTAGTAAAAACTTGTGGAGCCGTTGATAGTCTGAATGGCAATACTCTGTATTGGAAGTCTTGTCCCACTGTGAATTGTAGGAATCAACTGCGAGCAGGATGGATGGTAATGTGAAAATATGCATCTTGTAGGTTGACGGCTGAGAACTAGTCCCCCTCTTCCAGAGCTGGGATGATTGAGTTCAGTGTGACCATTCTGAATCTGCGGGTATGGACAAATTTGTTGAGTTTTCTGAGATCTAGAATGGGTCTCCAACCTCCAATTTTCTTTTGAGTCAGGAAATAAAGGGAATAAAATCCTTTCTCTCTGTGTTGCGTTGGGACTTGTTCCACAGTCCCTACTTGTAGAAGGTGATATGCTAGTTTTCTCAAAAGGTGCTCATGAGAAGGGTCCCTGAAGAGGGATGGGGAAGAAGAGTGGGTCAGTGGGATGGAGGTAAAGGGGATGATATAATCCATTTGAATGATTTCTAAAACCCACTGGTCTGTGGCGATAGAAGCCCATGTATGGTAAAATAGTCAAAGCTGATGACCAAAGGTTGTCATACTCGTCTTATTGGCATTGGTGGTCAGGAGCAATCAGTCAGACCCTCGACCAACGTTTCAAATTTGCGTTTGTTTGGTGGTGCTTGGGACGCTGCAGCCTGAGATTGGCTCTGTGGTCTGCGCCTTTGGTCTCTGATAGCACAGTGTCATGTTGTCTCTGCTATGATTGTAAGGATAGTATTTGCATCTCCTGTTAGAGTGTGTGTAGATCTTGAGGGTCCTCAGTGTCATGGAATGGAGGACTTCACCCATCTTAGCGGAGAAGAGCTTGTCCCCTGTTGAAGGGGAGGTCCTCTACTTTGTTCTAAAGTTCCTTTGGGATACCCAATGTGTGTAATCAAGATGCTCTGCACATGACGATGACTGTCGCCATTGTGCATGCCGCTGTGTCTGCCATGTTGAGGGATGCCTGAAGTGTTGTTCTAGCAATAAGTTGGCCCTCATTGATGATACCTCAGAATTGGTCTCTTTTTTCCTCTGGAATTTCCTGGACAAAATCATTCATTGTCATGATCGTAGTTAGCGAGTAATCCCATTTAATTGACCGTGCAGTACTGAAGAGTCGCTGACGAGTAAACTTTTAGCCCCAAGAGATTTAATGTCTTCCAATTTTTGTCTTGGTGCGTGGATCTGAATTGAGGTTGTTCACCTTGTTGGTTGACCACATCCACCATTAAGGAATTAGGTTGTGGGTGTGAGACGAGGAAATCCATGCCTTTATTTGGCATTTAGTATTTTCTGTCCGTATGTTTATTGGTTGGAGGGATGTTAGCAGGTGTTTGCCACACTGTTTCTGCAGGTTCCATCAGAGAGTCATTTATAGGGAATGCTATTTTTGTTGTAGAAGTAGTATGTAAGATCTTGAGGAGTTGGTGTCGCATCTCTGATACCTTCTCAAGAGGAATATTTTGGTTCTGTGCCACCTGCCTGAATACCTTCTGAAAGTGTTTGAAGTCATCTGTAGTAGTGGAAGGTGGGGGCATTACTGCCTCATCAGGGGAGGAAGAGGAGTTGTGATCAGGGGATGTTTTATGTTCCATGGTCTCAGCCCTGTCTTCCCCCACCTCCTCTGTTGCCTCTGAGGGCTTGGGTACTGATCTCATTGCAGAGTGCATAGGTTTCCTAGGAGAAGTGGGAGGTCTGTGGAATTGAGACCTGTAGGCTGCCCATGTGTCCCATTGTGGTCACTGAATGGCATGGGAGGGCACATTAAAGGGATAGTGAGCCATGGGGGAATGTCCCTGGTGCTCTGTTCCCTGGATCTATGAGATTCTGTGCCTGATGGAGAGCAGTGTCCAGATGAGAAAACTGCCTTCTCCATTCTGTTTTTAAGATTGTTGCAGTGAGTGCATTTCTGCGGTATGTGTGACTCACCTAAGCATTGGATACATAAGGAATGGCCAGTGACTGGCATTGTGTCCTTGCATGAAGTGCATCTTTTAAAGCTGGGGAGCCAGGCATATTTGAGGCATCCCTTTTGTGAAAAATGGGGATCGGGGAAAACAAAAGTTTTTTTTTTTTAAAGTGGCTATCTAACTAAGTTTAACTAACACTAACTATACTAAGTAAAGTAGCAAACTGTTAATAAACAAGGGTAAAAACTAAGCTATCTAACGTAACCTCATCTTATTTTAAGGTTTTCAGTGACTGCTAACAGACTCCATCTCAAGCCAAGGATGGTTGAGAAGGAACTGAAAGGGTCGGGCCATGCACATGCTATATGAGGCACCAGTGGTGCCATGAGACTGCTACTGCTCATGAGCACCCCGACCAGACATTGCTACTGAAAACCTCCGAGCACCCACCAGGACAGCATTTGAAGAAGAACATTCCCTCTCTCATTTCCTCCTTAGAGTAACGCTTGGAGAAATGCTGCTCTCATTAAATGCCTGCAGGATTCTCAGAGAGCTCAGAGAAGTTGTAACAGCCCATATTTGAGAATTGTTTTCCTTCAAGACAGCCACAAGGTTTAGCTAAACAACTGATTACTAATTGGGGGCCTGAAATCCTTTCTATAAGGGACAAAAGGCAATTTAGATCCTCACTATAAACAATGGATTAAGAAGCTTAGTTATGAATTAAAAATGTGAAACAAATTACACTAGCCTCATAAAACAATTAAGTCATTACCAAAGTATGGAATATGACAGTATCGATGGGCTGTTATAGCGCACACCAGGCAGAGCGAGATCAGGAATCTGTCAGGAATCCTTTCCTAGGCCCAGGACTATCTCCTCATTTCCACTGCTCTTTTTCCCTTTATCAGTTTTTCATTATAGTTGCTCCTCTCTGTCATCTCCTACCTTCCCCCAAAGGCAGATGCAAAAACAAACATCACAGCTGCACTGCTCTCAGATCTGTACATGCAAATCATATGGGCGGCTGGCTTGCAGTTGCTGCTAACACTACTTCTCAACCAGAAGTCCATGATTGTTCCAACCATTCATCTGATGTTTTAAGATTTTTATCCATTCAGCAATTCTTGAGTGATATTGACTTTTTTAGACAATGAGTTGGGACTGTAATGTAAACTTCTGTAGCTGCTATGAGCTGTTATCTGCTCGAGTTTTAGCAGGATCGTTGGGTTCCTTCACTTTAAAAGATCTCTGTTCCACAGCGACACATTAGCGTGGTATACATGATTCAGAGTCTCTCTGATATACTGCAAGCTGTGTGACTGTAGCAGAAGCAGGAGGTATCCATGTACCATAACCACCCCAAGATCCAGATATGAGACTCTGAAAGATCATATGTATCTCTCTGAGCACCAGTGCCAGACTTCACACTTCCAGTGCAATCCCCTTTGGGCAGACAGCATACTTCTCTTTACAGCGGCCTCTCTCAGTCTATAATCTGAACTGTAATGCTAACCCAAGGGCTGCCTCCTTCAGTGGGGAAGGAAGAAAAGAACTGAGTGTGATTTTTCCTAGTAGATTTTGTACAGTTTTGCTGGTAATAACATTGTTGTTTTCCGTGTGCTGTGAGAGATGCTGCCAGTTGGATGAGTGGGCCCTGCAGCCCTCGGATAGATCAATCCTATTGATCCCAAAGGCTCCATGTCATTTCCAGGGGATTTGCTAAAGAAGCTACTTATGTCCCTTTTTCATTTTCACCAACTCATTACCAGCTGCTGCTGCTTCATGCAATTCAGCAACACCTGCAGGAATGAAACTGCTCCCCGCTTCATCCTTTCTAGCCAATTCTGGTTTCGATAACTTTCTTCATAATTAAAAACAAAACAACATTAAAACGACATTAAAACAACTGAAGCCAGGTCACATCAGCACACAAGGTTGGGTTTTTTCCCTCCCTATTTTTTTTAAAGGGCAGCCCAGCTCCAGACTAAGCAACTGATCCCTAGCTTAACTTTTAAATTAAGACCATTGTAAATTTGGGAACTTGAGAAGAGATAGAGAGGACACCCATAATCCTTTGCAAATGTCAAGTGGCTCTCAATATTGGTTACTTTTCAGAGGTAGCTAGGTTACAATGTACTGCAGTAATGAAAAAGCCCTGTCAGGACCACTCCATAGGGTTTCAGTCAATATGCATAATATTATTGGGCTCTGAAAGGATTAAAGATTGTTTCTCCTGCTTCCTCATAATATGGTGATCTCTTGAGCTCCAGGCACAGAAGGTGCCTCCTTGTTTAAAGAGGTACACAGGGAACTTTAGCATTAGAGGGAAGGTCAGGATGCCCCTATCAATTGCTTCCCCTGGTGGCGAGCTTGTTTATACAGACAATATTTTTACATTTGAGTATTTGTCTCATTGTTTTAAATAGTTTACATAAACTGTTCTGATTGCTGCTATTGATAGTTTATTTATTCCATTTATTAGGTGATCTTGATGTATAGAAATTCTACCTGAATCCTTTTATTGAGTGCTTTCCACAGACTTAAATGAGAAATTAAATGTTTCTAAAGTAAATTTTAAAAGATGCTTAAGATTCTAATTTAGTAACAGAATATGGGGATGGATTTAGAAATTAAAAATACATTCTTGAACAAAATATCTGAAAAATCATTTCCATTTTACATAGCTGTCTGAAGCTGAATTCAGGATGGAGTTTCCCCTCCAAGTGTTTATTTCTTGACATACACCTGATGCAGAATAAGGAATTATAATACTTAGCACTTATATAGTGATTTATATTTTCAGAGGCTGATCTCTTCACGTCCAAGGAAGTTTTGTCTGAGGAAGGGGTGTAGGATCAAGCCCTCAAAGCAATGTAAATATGTATTGTTATGAGCTCTTTGTTCTCTATGTTAAGTGATTTTGAAGACACCATCTCTTGCAGAAGACACATCAGCTGCTGAATTCAGATTGGAATTCTGTCAGATACAATAAAATTCAGTAAAAATTTCACTTCCCCTTCAAGTTTGTATTACCTTGTTCTGGTATTAAATACAATTTCAACTAATCCTGTAACATTTAGCTCCTCAACTGCCTTCTGAATTTTACAGACTTTGGTGATGTTCCCTCTGAATCTACTTTTTACAAATTCATATACAGAACATAAGAATGGCCATACTTAGTCAGACCAAACGTCCATCTAGCCCAGTATCCTGTCTACCAATAGTGGCCAATGCCAGGTGCCCCAGAGGGAGTGAACCTAACAGGTAATGATCAAGTGATCTCTCTCCTGGCATCCATCTCCATCCTCTGACAAACAGGACACCATTCCTTACCCCATCCTAGCTAATAGCCATTAATGTACTTAACCCTCATGAATTTATCCAGTTCCTTTAAATGCGTTATAGGTCCTAGTCTTGCATAACTCCACCTCCAGGCAAGGACTGGTTCCACAGTTGCTGGTGCCGTTGTGTGAGAAAACTGTCCTTATGATTTGTTTTAACCTGCTGCCCATAATTCATTTGGTGACTCTAGTTCTTGTATATATGGGAATAGTAAATAACTTTCTTATCACTTTCTCCACATCACTCATGATTTTATATACCTCTATCAATATCCCCCTCTAGTCTCCTCTTTCAAGCTGAAAGTCCTCGCCTGCTATTATACTCCTCATTATGGGACGCTCATTCCGAACACCCTACATCATTTATTGCCTATTCTCTGACCTTTCTAGTGCCATCATACTTTTTGAGATGAGGCAGACCACACTCTGTACGCAGTATTCAAAATGTGGTGTACATCGATTATATAAGGCAAAATATATTTTCCTTCTTATCTTATCGCCCTTTTTATGAGTTAATGATTCCTAACATCCGGTTTGCTTTTTTGACCGCCTCTGCACACTGTGTGGACATCTTCAGAGAACTATCCACGATGACTCCAAGATCTTTTTCCTGATTCGTTGTAGCTAAATTGGCACCTGTAAGGGTCCGGTCTGGGGGCTCAGCCCTCTTGGGTGCAGCTGGGAACCAGGCTGCCTCGCTCCACGAGTTGGGTGATCTATTGCCTTAGCCTGGTGAAGCAGGAAACAGTCAAGAGCTCTGGCCCTCAGGCCAGGGCTGAGCAAACAAACAGGCTATAAGCCCAGGCTCTTGGGCAGAGCGAGGCAACAAGCAGTTCAGGGCTCAGTCCTTTAGGCAGGGACTGAGTGAACAAACAGTACCTAAGCCCAGGCCCTTTGGCAGGGCGGGACAATAAGCAGTTCAGGGCTCAGGCTCTTCTCAGGTCAGTGAGAGGGGGAGTCTGCCACCCCTGGAAGGGTGGCAGGAGGGACGCAGGCCCTCCCACTCCACTGCGTCCCAACCCGGGGCCCTAACAGCGGCAGGCAGTCTGCTGCGGTGTCAGTGGGGATCCTGACTGCAACACACTGACATTTGTTCGGGATCTCCTGGAGCCAGACTAGAGTCGGCTACCCCCGGGCCACTTCCAATCTCCCCCCTGTGGGTACCTGTGTGTCCTCTGCATCTTCCGCAATGTCCCACACCATGGGCTCCTCAGGATACTGAGCGCCAGGTAAGCAGGGCTGGTCCTCGGGATACCGGGTGCAGTGAAGTTCAGGCAGCTCCTCAGGATACCGAGCGAGGTGAAGTTCAGGCGGCTCCTCAGGATACCAGGCGAGGGGAAGGCCCGGCCAGTCCTCCTCAGGGTAGCGAGCACGGGGCAGGCTCAGCCAGTCTTCCTCAGGGTAGCGAGCACAGGGCAGGCTCGGCCCAGCAGGAGCTATGTCACCAACATCTGTCCTCTCCGGCGACCAGCGGCCAACTGAGCGCTGGGGTCGGGCCTTTATACTTCCTGTCCCGCCCCTTGACTTCCAGGGGGCAGGAACAGGCGGAGGTGGCTCCGCCCACTTCGGCATCTGTTCCGGCTCAGCCCTCTCAGGCGCGGCTGGGAGCCAGGCCGCCTCGCTACAGCACCCATCGTATTGTATGTATAGTTGGGGTTATTTTTTCCAATGTGCATTACTTTACATTTGTCCACATTAAATTTCATTTGCCATTTTGTTGCCCAGTCACTTAGTTTTTGAGATCTTTTTGAAGTTCTTCACAATCTGCTTTGGTCTTAACTACCTTGAGAAGTTTAGTATCATCTGCAAACTTTGCCACCTCACTGTTTACCTCTTTCTCCAGATCATTTATGAATAAGTTGAATAGGGTTTGTCCTAAGACTGAGCCTTGGGTAACACCACTAGTTACCCCTCTCCATTCTGAGAATTTACCATTTATTCCTACCCTTTGTTCTCTGTCTTTTAACCAGTTCTCAGTCCATGAAAGGATTTTCCCTCTCATCCCATGACAACTTAATTTACGTAAGAGCCTTTGGGCTGAGGGAATCTTATTAAGGCTTTTCTGGAAATCTAAGTACACTCTATGTCCTGGATCCCCCTTGTCCACATGTTTGTTGACCCCTTCAAAGAATTCTATTAGATTAGTAAGACACGATTTCCCTTTACAGAAACCAGGTTGACTTTTGCCCAACAATTTATGTTCTTCTAGGTGTCTGACAATTTTATTCTTTACTATTGTTTTGACTAATTTGTGTTAGACTTACCAGTCTGTAATTGCCGGGATCACCTCTAGAGCCCTTTTTAAATATTGGCGTTACATTAGCTATCTTCCAGTCTTTGGGGTACCGAAGCCGATTTAAAGGACAGGTTACAAACCCTAGTTAATAGTTCTGCAATTTCACATTTGAGTTCTTTCAGAACTCTTGGGTGAATGCCATCTGGTCCCGGTGACTTGTTAATGTTAAGATAAATTTATAAATTAATTTATAGAAATTGTTGGCAAAATTCTGCTCTCACTTACACTGACATAACTCCACTCAAGTCAATGAAATTACTTCAGATTTACCCCAGTATAATGAAGAGCAGAAATTGGCCTATTTGGATAACAATGCTTCTTGAATCTCTGAAGCATGCTGGCTGTCACTGCTGAACTTTCTCCAGTTCTAAAATATACTTTTTATATTGTAATGACAGTGGTTCATGGTATCAAAATGTGGCCATACAAGTACATTGTATTAGAGTTGGAATCACCCCTCATATTGACTTGATATCTTGAGATCTGCAAAGCACACATTTTCTCAGATGATAGTTCTAAAATATCATTGTCTCTCTCTTATTAATTTTATTATCTTTACTGTATACAAAGAAAATGAGACAATAGGAAAACAGAATCTATAAATTTATGTAACTAAAGAGGCAATATCTTTAGCTCAGCCCAGTGAAATATTACAGCCAAAAATGATTATGTGTGTTGCAAAAAAGGACATATAATGTCTGTCCTTCACATTGCAAATTGAGCAAAGGCCTTGATACAATCAAATAGGTAGCAAAATCTCCTAATCGGATGTTTCTGGCCATATTCACACCTGCAAAACTTGTGTCATAACCCATGACCTGGAGGTACAGACTGAAAATAAACTGGGAAAGTATAAATTTTCAGTTAATCACAAGATAGTGACAATAGGAACCCTCAGGAAATATCAAAAGCCTGAATTTCTGTTTTAGGATCCCTAGTCCTCCAGTAAGTGCTAAGAACCAATCATAACACAGGTGCTTATCCAAATTTCAATACATCAATCCTACCCCAGGTCACTTCTTCTTTAAGGGCTCATTAAAAGCCCACTAATAACATATCAAAATACTGTCAGGGCCTAAAAATATGCAATTTTCTTAAGAATAAATATTAAATATTTTATTAAATTAAAAAAGATCAGTTTAGATATATTTCTTTGGTCTTATCCTGCCCACACTGAAATCAGTGGAAAACCCCCATTGACTTTAATGGTGCAGGATCAAGATCCTTTTCATTATCCTGTCACTCAAGCAGGTAGATCACTGAGAGCTTGTCTTTACTATCAGCTAAATCGGTGTGGCTGCAATCAATGCAGCTGCATCGATTTGGCAGGTGTGGTGAAAACATGGTAAGTCGATGGGAGATTGCTCTCCCTTTGACATCAGTACTCTACCTCCTTCAGAGGCAGAAGCTATGATGGTGTAGTGCAATGTAGACACTGCTGTAAGTCGACCTAAGCTAATTCGACTTAAGTTACATAATTTATGTCACTTAGCTTGACCAACCTCATTAGTGTAGACCAGACCTGAGAGAATGCAATGAAATTGTTTTCCAGGTGGTTTTTCTTAGCTCAACATGAACTTTTGTATTATAAACAAAATTAAAAATAAGTTTCTCATAAACAGATAGTTAAGGGTTAATGTCTCTTTTACCTGTAAAGGGTTAAGAAGCTCAGTGAACCTGGCTGACACCTCACCCAGAGAACCAATCAGGGGACAAGATACTTTCAAATCTCTGTGGAGGAAGTCATTGTTTGTGCTGTTTGTTTTGTTCGTTGTTCGCTCTTGGGCTAAGAGGGACAGACGTGCACGCCAGGTTTCTCCAATCTTTCTGAAACAGTCTCTCATGTTCAAAAATAGTAAGTACTAGCTAGAAAGGCGGATTAGTCTTATGTTTGTTTTCTTAACTTCTGAATGTGTATTTTGCTGGAAGAATTTTTTACCTCTGTTTGCTGTACCTTGAATTTCAGGCTGTGGGGGCAGGAAGTCCCTCTAGTCTATCTGATCTGAATACCCTGTAAACATTTTTCCATCCTGATTTTACAGAGATAATTTTTACTTTTTTCTTCTTTAATTAAAAGCTTTCTTTTTTTAAGAACCTGATTGATTTTTCCCTTGTTTTAAGACCCAAGGGGTTTGGGTCTTGGGTTCCCCAGGCAAGGTTTTGGGGGAACAGAAAGTGTGCCAAGCACTATATTTTGGCTGGTGGCGGCGCTATCAGATCTAAGCTAGGAATTAAGCGTAGAAGGGTACATGCAGGTCCCCACTTTTGGACGCTAAAGTTCAAACTGGGGGAAAAAGACCTTGACAAAGTTAAGAAATAAAAAGCCTTTATTTCTGTTTTTTCTGTAGTGTTTTAATATTGTGGAGACACTAGGCCTAGTTTTATTCCTGTGTTGCAGCTGCTTTATGATGCATCACCCGTGGATACTGGATGTAAATGTTGGCATAACTGGGCTCAGGAGCATCACACAAACATAGGACTGGTATAGAATTAGGGTAGCAGCACCAATACCCTATTTCCCAGTTACTGACACAAAGCTGGCTAGTCGTTTTTGCATGTAGCCTCCTGAGTTGTGACTAAGGCTAAGGCTTGCCATATGTAGCGAAAGTAACTGTCCATTTTTAGTGTGATTTTGGCAGCCCTACAATATTACCAAGGCTAAACCAATCAACACAATTTCATAGCTGTGTTCTTATGCCATGGTAGACTTTTGCTGGATAATTGGGGAGAAATCATTCAAAAGACTAGTGAAATATGAGGGTTCAAAACATAATATCGCCTGACTTTCTGAACACTGTCTTAAGTTATGCCATGTGTCAAACTTGATCTTGGA
Source organism: Chelonoidis abingdonii (assembly GCF_003597395.2). Lineage (NCBI taxonomy): Eukaryota > Metazoa > Chordata > Testudines > Testudinidae > Chelonoidis > Chelonoidis abingdonii. The sequence continues at coordinate 41,959,138 of NC_133787.1, read as the reverse complement.
GAAAATCCCACTCTCAGTCAAAGCTAATGCTGTTATGTTGTGGTGGGTTTCTACTGGTTAGAAGTCCATTAGCTGGTCCCCAATAATTTCTGGAGGAAAGCCAACAGATGCGGAGGAACATGTAGTTCAAACAGAGACATCCCTTAAGTGGGGACTTTGTTAATGGAGATTCTCTATGCCCTAATAAGGAGGAGAGGATGGAAAATGATAAAATACAGGTAAGGTTGAACGAGAAACAGTCAACTGAAAAAAAATCCCATTCAATTACATCATGTAATGGCAGGAAGCTAAAAAGTGACAAGTTTTTAAAGTGCTTATATACAAATGCTAGAAGTCTAAATAATAAGATCGGTGAACTAGAGTGCCTCGTATTAAATAAGGATATTGATAAAATAGGCATCACAGAAACTTGGTGGATGAGGATTATCAATGAGACACAGTAATACCTGGGTACAAAATATATCGGAAGGACAGAACAGGTCATGCTGGTGGGGAAGTGGCACTATATCTGAAAGAAAGCGTAGAATCAAGTGAAGTAAAAATCTTAAATGAACCAGACTGTACCATAGAATCTCTATGGATAGTAATACCATGCTCTAATAATAAGAATACAACAGTTTTACCGACAACCTGACCAGAATGGTGATAGTGAGATTAGAGATCGGGAGATGCTTGGGAGATTAGAGAGGCTATTAAAATAAAAAACTCAATAGTAATGAGGGGGGGATTTCAACTATCCCCATATTGACTGGGTACATGTCACCTCAGGACAGGATGCAGAGATAAAATTTCTCAACACCTTAAATGACTGCTTCTCGGAGCAGCTAGTCCTGAAACCCACAAGAGGAGAGGCAATTCTTGATTTAGTCCTAAGTGGAGCACAGGATCAGGTCCAAGAGGTGAATATAGTTGGACCGCTTGGTAATAGTGACCATAATATAATTAAATGTAACACCACAGCAGCCCAATACTAGCATTTAATTTTGGAAAGGGGGCGATACAAAAATAAGGCAGTTAGTTAAACAGGAATTAAAAGGTACAGCACAAAGAGTGAAATCCCTGAAAGCTGCATGGAAACTTTTTAAAGACACTATAATAGATGCTCAACTTAAATGTATACTGCAAATTAAAAAGCATAAGAAGAAAACCAAAAAAGTGCCACCATGGCTAAACAAAAATAAAAGAAGCAGTGAGAGGCAAAGGGGCATCCTTTAAAAAGTGGAAGTCAAATCCAGTGAGGAAAATAGAAATGAAGTGTAAAAATATAATTAGGAAGGCCAAAAAAGAATCTGAAGAACAGCTGGCCAAAGACTCAAAAAGTAATAGCAAAATAATTTTTAAGTACATCAGAAACAGGAAGCCTGCTAAACAACCAGTGGGATCACTGGATGATCGAGATGCTAAAGGAGCACTCAAGGACGATAAGGCCCTTGCAGAGAAACTAAATGAATTATTTGCATCAGTCTTCACCAGTGGTGGGCAACCTGTGGCAGGCCGCAAGACATTTTGCTGATGTTTACGATCCACAGTCATGGCCCCCCTGCATCTCCTAGTGGCCACAGTTTGCCATTACTGGCCAATGGGAGCTGTGGGAATCGGCGGCCAGCACGTCCCTGTGGTGAACGGCGAACCACGGCCACTGGGAGCTGCGGGGGACTGTGCCTGCAGATGTCAACATCAGCAAAACGTCAGATTACCCTCATGGTTCACTGCCTACCAGTGGCTGCCTACCACTGCTCTTCACCACTGAGGATGTGAAGGAAATTCCCAAATCTGAGCCATTCATTTTAAGTGACAAATCTGAGGCACTGACCCAGACTGAGGTGTCATTAAAGGAGGTTTTGGAACAAATAGATAAACTAAACAGTAATAAGTCACCAGGATCAGATGGCATTCACCCAAAGTTCTGAAGGAACTCAAATATGAAATTGCAGAACTACTAACTATGGTGTATAACCTATCATTTAAATCAGCTTCTGTATCAAATGACTGGAGGATAGCTAATGTGACATCAGTTTTAAAAAGGACTCTAGAGGTGATTCTGACAATTAAGGCCATAAACCCAACTTCAGTACCGGCAACTGGTTGAAACTATGGTAAAGAACAATTGTCAGACACAATAGATAACATAATTTGTTGGGGAAGAGTCAACATGGTTTTTGTAAAGGGAAATCATGCTCACCAAATTACTAGAATTCTTTGAAGGGATCAACAACCATGTGGACAAGAGAGATCCAGTGGATATAGTGTACTTAGATTTTCAGAAAGCCTTTGAAAGGTCCTCACCAAAGGTTCTAAAGCAAAGTAAGATGTAATGGCAATTAGAAGGAAGGTCCTCTATGAGCTGATAACTGGCTAAAAGATAGGAAAATGAAGGTAGGAATAAATGGTTAGTTTTTCAGAATGGAGTGTGGTAATAGTGGTGTGCCCCAGAGGTTTGTACTGGGACCAGTCCTATTCAACATATTCATAAACAATCTGGAAAAGGGGTAAACAGTGAGGTGGTAAAATTTGCAGATGATACAAACTACTCAAGATAGTTAAGTCCAGGCAGACTGTGAAGAGCTACAAAGGCTCTCTCAAACTGGGTGACTGGGCAACAAAATGGCAGATGAAATTCAGTGTGATATAATCAAAGTAATGCAATTGAAACATAATCCAACTACACACATAAAATGATGGGTCTAAATTATTTTTTTAACCACTCAAGAAAGAGATCTTGGAGTCATTGTGGATAGTTCTCTGAGAACATCCAGTCCAATGTGCAGTGGCAGTCAAAAAGCAAACAGAATGTTGGGAATCATTAAGAAGGGATAGATAAAACAGAAAATAACATATTTCCTCTATATAAATCGACGGTGCAATCCACATCTTGAATACTGTGTGCAGATGTGGTTGCTCTATCTCAAAAAAGATATATAGAATTGGAAAGGTTAAGAGAAGGGCAACAAGAAGTTATAAGGGTTATGGAATGGCTTCCATGTGAGGAGTAATTAATAAGACTGGGACATTTCAGTTTGGAAAAGGACCAACAAAGGGGGCATATGATAGAGTTCTATGTAAATCATGCTGGAAAAGGTTCAGAAAATTTCGCAAAAATTACTAGGGGTATGGAACAGCTGCCATATTAGGAGGAATTTAATAAAATTGGGACTTTTGAGCTTGGAAAAGAGATGACTAAGGGGAATATAAATCATGACTGATGTTTAGAAAGTAAATAGGAAGTTGTTAATTACTCCTTCTCAATAACACAAGAAATTAGGGTCATCATAATTAAGTAGGCAGCAGATTTAAAACAAACAAAAGGAAGTATTTTTTTAACACAACTCACAGTCGCCTGTGGAACTCTTTCCAGAGGATGTTGCCGAAGGCCAAGACTATAAACAGGGTTCAAAAAAGAACCAGATAAGTTATGGAGTATAGGCCATCAATGGCTATTAGCCAGATGGGCAGGATTGGTGTCCCTAGTGTCTTGTTTGCCAGAAGCTGGGAATGGGTGACGGGATGGAATCAAAATGATGAATTCCCTGTCTGTTCATTCCCTTTGGGGCACCTGGCATTGGCCATTGTAGGAAGACAGGATACTGGGCTAGATGGACTTTTGGTCTGACCCAGTATGGCCATTCTTATGTTCCCCCACCATACTGCCTCCGAAGAATTCTGCCCTTGTAACTGAAGATGAATTTTTATATTTTGAAATGATAGGGAACCACGTATACCTTGTGCTGGGAATGGTGACAGCAAGGAGCAGAGGGGGCTGTCTATTAGCCCTTGTATGACTAAGGCGTAGCTTTGCCAATAAAATGTTTCATGTTGCAGAAGTCCATGGGACAGTGCAGCATGGTTAAATCATTCATCACGTATATTTAAAGTTGAATTTGCTGATATTTTATGGTATTGGATATTATTTCTATTAACATTTTATGCTGAAATTACAGAATGATTCGTGAGTACTGAATTTTTGATTGCTTTTACACTTGCTGGGACACTATTAAAGTTGATTTACGTTAATAGCACTGTAAGAAGATATTAACAATGAAATTTCCAAAAGCACTTAGCATCCAATAATTGGAGTTAAATGACAAAAAAAATGAGTGGATAATAAAGGAGAGAAAGAGAGAGAGAGAGAGAGAGAGAGAGAGAGAAATTTTTGACAATTTTCCCTCTAACCTGTGTTTTCAGAAAGAATTCATGCAGGACTGTTTTATCAAAGCATAAAATCACTAATCAGGAAAGGGAACACTAGTTTACTGATTGAGCAATATGATAGCAAATTGAGATATGGGTCAAGATGAAGGGTTCAATATTTGGTTCCTTGGCTACTGGAGACATAATGAAGAATTAAGAGGGAGAGCCTGATTGTATGTTCCTCCTCTATCTGGCAGCTGCCAATCTGTTTTAAAACGGGGTGCTTACTGGGTAGCCATGACAGACTGATGAAAACACCTAGAGATACAGAAATTAAAACTAAACAAATATATGAAGAAAAAGCATCGAAAAAGATTTTATCTTCCATTTTCCTGGGCAAATCTTAGCATAACTGATCTTTGCAGCCCACAGTTCAGATGGAGAGCAGTTCTTTGCTTCATCTAGGGAAGCCAAATACAAACATTAAAGACAGAAACACAAATTAAAAAAAGAAAAAAATATATTAAGTTCTATCTACTCCATCCCCCTAAAGGACAATGCAAGATTGTTCTCAACAGTATATGTATAAGTGCAGGACATAAAAGTTTTATTTTTAGCTTCATTCCTGTGTCTCTGTGAATCACGTTAGACCTGTGTCTCTTGTCATTGCAACTAAACCACAAGCTTAGCTGCACTCTTACTGCAGCAACGGGCTAGCCTTATCTGTGTCAGCTCTGGAGGCTGCTGATTCTAGTCAACAAATGGAAGCAAATAAATAAATAAAATTAAATAAAATCAATAATCACAGTTCCATGTTTGACTAAAACAACAACAGGATGAAGCCCCTCCTAGGATATGGCCATGAGAGAAATTGATCTGCTTGAGCGGGACAGGCAATAAACCCGCCTGACCATGATTGCATGGTTAGCTCATGTCACCACCAGTGCTGCAACATCCACACTCAAACGGAGCCAGTGCATGTCTGTCTACACTCCCAGCTCCAGTGTAGACATACCAGAAATCTTCTCCATATGCCACTTTCTGTACAAAAGTAAAGAGATGAAGCCCCATAGCATATTGGAAAATATTTGCTGTTATTCACTCATCTCCAAGGTCTTTCTTGCCCCCTTCTACTTTAACAATTTATGTTAGCATTTGGACATCATCAGATCCCACCAGGGGTAAATTTTCAACAAGCTTGAAGAATTAGCTCTTGGTGGCTAAAAACACCCTAAGGAAAAGAAACAGGAGAGAGCATGATGGATGTTTTCAATTTCCCTGTATAAAATCTCTGTAAAAATGGAGTTTTCACATCCTCTTTCAAATATGTTTGCATCTCAGTTTATTCTCTCAATTAAATAATTTAAAAAATAGAATTGGCTCAATGGCAGCCAGTAGATTTCAACCTCAGTTGAGGGTGGGTTGCCTGCATGTCAGCCAAGGCCTTTTTTTAAGGGAGCATCTGGACAGTAAGGAAGACATGAAAAGAAACAAATGTGAATCAGAATGATGAGAGAAGGATGAGTTTTTTGAAAACACTTTTTTGGTTTCTTCCTTCAATCACCAGCAAGGAAGAAAACCCCCCAAAGTTTTCTCCCAAATCCTGCACTGGCATCATCCCATGTTCTACTAAAAAGGGGATAGGAAAGTTATATTGGCAACTAAACTTCACAGCAATTTAATGAATAGTTCCTGTTAAACTTAGATAAACCTAGCTTACATTAAGTTGGGAGCGTGAAATAGAAAGAACAAAGTCAAGGAGTCTGACATTGGGCCAGATGCAACCCAAGTGTAAATCCATTAATTAATTATAACTCCAATCTAAAAGTTTCATGGGGCAATTTCTGCCTCAGGTCCATGTCTTGTGGTTGAGTTGGAACATATTTGTTTAGAAGAACATAAATCTTAATCTGAAGACTTCAAATAATGAAGAATCCACCATGTTACTTGGTAAGTTGTTCCAATGGTTACCTACCCTAACTATTAAAATGTGTACTTTATCTCCAGCCAGTAGATCTTTGGAGTTGAGAGTAGGAGTGAAGAGTGGCTTCAGCTGATACTAAACAACAAACAATGTTATTTGGAAAATGTCATTTTCTTTTGAAAGATGGAGATACCTTTCATAAGTAGGGAAGACTTGTGGCTGAACATGTTTCTATAGTTAAAAAATATTTTTATCCAGTTGAGACTGTTTCCTTACACAGGCTGTTTGATAGGAGACCACAGTGAATCAAACGGAGCTGATGTACCAGGTATACCAAGTAAACAGGAATTTTGATACATATCCTCATTTTGAAATTATTTACCTAAGGATCATTTTAATTTTAACAATAGATCTCTATACAAATTAATAGAAACCTAATGACAAATACATTTTTGATTGATGAATGAATGGAGAGATACATGAATGGATAGGCTGATGAGCTGATTAAAAATTGAGAGATGGATAATAGAGATGAATGGTTAAATTAATACATGATTGATAAAAAGATAGATCAGATAAATAAAGAAAAATTAATAGATTAATAGATGATGGATACATACATGGATATACAGCTAGACAGAGAGAGATGAATGGACAAATACATAGACAAATGGATAGTTGAATAAATAGTTGATATATAAACAAATGGATAGATGGTATTGCCAGTGAGATGAATGGATATATACTGCAGCTTGATGGAGGAATAGAGAGATTTAGAAATAGAAAATGGTAGACAGGATATGACGATACAAAATATTCTCTGTATCCATCTAGATGTTCTCCTATTTCCAACTTGCTGTAGCATCATTTCAGGAAATACCATCTCTAGAGGGACACACAATACATCTCCAGGAAACCAACATCAGAAGTACTATCTGAAGAGAGCAGCATTTCCAGGAATGATACTATGACACCTGTAAATTACCATTTCAGGAGCAGAAATGTCAGTTGCAGGAAAATTATCTTCTAGATGGCAGAGCTTCTGGGAAAGGCAGAAACAAAGAATAAGGAGGGCTCCACTGTAGTCAAATAGTGATTTCAGTAACACAGAATACATTCTGCCCAAGATCAGTGCCCATCTCAGTGTTGTGATGTACATCAATGGGTGGGGCATCCACTTTCTCAAGCAAAAAAAAAAATTAAGGTTTCATCTAGCATCACTTTCAGCACTTAAGGATAAGAATAAATTTAAAATTAAGAATTTCTTAATAAAGCCACAGGTACAGAATTTATAATATATTCCTAATCCCCCAGCCAGCTTCTGTGTATTTCTATTTGTCAAAATAATGTGCACATCTAGTTCACCTGACACCCTGATCCTTTTCTGAAAAATCCACAGGTGCCCTAGCACATCATCAGGGAATCCTTCATGCACACAAAACTCATTCGGTTTTTCTCCTCTTTAATTCTGATATTCATGTGCATCTTCGTTTGCTAATCTTCTCTTGAAGGCCCAGAGCTGTAATTAATCCATGTCACAAGGAAGATGTAGTGTCGGCAGAATTTATGACTGGGTCTGAGCTGCTGTGATGAGCAGGAGCACCTCAGCCCCTTGTGATATAAATGCCTCTGCTAATTGGATTGCTGGAACTAATCAGAAGCCAGGGAGAAAATAAAAAATCAGCCTCCCTCCTGCTGGTGCTGGCTGATAAAGTGGACAGCTCCTCTCAGGAAAGGAGACATTGGAATTGAATCCTCACATGGAGGTCTCACTCAAGATTGCTATCTCAAAGGTTACTCATACTTTTGTCATGAAACCAGCAGCAGTGTACATGCATAGGAAAGGAAGCAATGGGAGAGGGTACTGTAATCATATAAAGAAGATTTTACTACCCAATGAGAGAGAGAGAGAGGGAGAGACAGGGGGCGTGTATGTCTATGAAAGAAAAATGCCAGACCAATAACCCATCTGAAACCAGAGGTTTTCAGATAAATAATGGTGCACCCCACTGGGTCACTTTTGGAAATGACACCAAACATAACAAGCAAAACTGAGAAAGTGCACACTAGGTCCAATGAAATGGCAGCTTGATTTATCAGACATAGCCACAACAACACAAGGAATTCAGGAGACATTCTTTGCTTCCACCTTCAATATTTTTTTCATGAGTTATGTTGCCCACCTCAAGTCTTTAAAGACTTTGAATAATCAGTGGCCCTGATACTCTAACAGTCAGTATTTTAAACTTGGTTGTACCATTTCCCAGAAAGACAGAAAATGGGAGATAAAGGTGGAAAAAAAGAGAAGGAGAAAATTCCATATAAATAGTGAATCTTCCTCACAAAAAAGGGGGTAGGGGTGTCAGCTGCACTCAGAGAAATTCAAATGTGTGTCACCAACAGCTTGCCCCCAGATGCTCTGGGACCATAGAAATATTTTCATTTAGAGGTATGTCTATGAGGGAATGGTGCCCCAAGAGGGCTTTAGGGTGTTCTCTCAAATCTCACTGACTACAATCTTTACAGCAAATTTCTTTCCCTTAATAGTACCATCTCTCAGTTAGAACGGATCAACTCAGCTGAGCTGTAATAGATGGGGGAATAGATATGATTTAGGTAGTTGAGTCTTTTTCATTTCGTACCTCAGATTCTTCCAGACACTTAATACCCTTCACTTCTCCCTAACTCTTTCTTATTGCCACTTTTCTGTATCTCCTTCACTCAAGTGCAAGGATTCGGAAGTAAATCCTCAACACTGATAATTAGATAGCAAATCCTCTTTCATATAATAATTTTCTGTGTTTTAAAAATCTTTTTGGCAACATGATAAAATATAACCCGGTATTTATGAAAATTTAAGAGTAGCATGTGATGATGGAAACAAAGCAGTGTTGGCCTGCAGCCAAGGCCTGGCACTGATGGGGCCTATGAGCCATTTGCCTCCTGATTCTTCAGAGAAAGCAGCTGTAGAGAAGTGAAAATACAGAACCTCACCCTCGCCACCATACCTGCATGTGCACATATATACATTCCAGTACCCGTCACCTCGGAGCCAGCAAGACTCGGGATCCGAACAAGGTGTTGCCTCCAGCTGCCTGTCATCCCCCACAAGCCTCCCTGTCCCCCATTCCTGATTCCTTTTTAGGAATTTACAAACATTTCCCACAGATCAATATCTGTATTGATTATTCATTGTGAGCGAGTTGTGTGTCTTTGGTGATCCAACCTGGCAGAGAGAGCAGCCAAAGGCTGCTGCAGTAAAAAATAACAGAAGGCGAGAGGGACCCAGCTCTTGATGGGTTTGCTGCTGCCAGCAACACAGAGACGGAAAGGAAGAAAAAAGAAAAGGAAAAAGCATAAAAAAGAATGGAGAGAGGAGGGAGCCAGAGAGAGAGAGCGATAGCAAGAAAGACAAAGTCACGGCTGGAAAACTGGTTCCGGGGCATGTTGGTAGCTTGGGGAAATTTCCAGCCTTGTATCTGCCATTACATACACAGATGCAGAGGACTTATTGCTCTGGGAGTGAAAAGTGACTCACAGATTTGGTATCTACTACGTAAGAGCTTTGGGGGGATTCCTTGGCTCGCTGACAGGAAAGGAAGAAAGCAGCAGCAATGAGGTAAAACACGATTCCTTTCTATTGCCTTCCTGGAAATATGCAGTCGACTGGTCTGACTTGAGCAGCTTGCTGCTCTGTTATAGTCCTTGAAAGGAGAATAATTAAAAGGGCCAGCATCACTTACAAAGTGAGTAAACACAAAGCCTTTCAAAACGTACTCTCCAGCTAATGAGAAGCTGTAATTCCTTAAACTTAAGGGCAAAACAAGACATGGATGGGACTCACTGGTGAGAGAGAGAGAGAGAGAGAGCGTGTGTGTGTGTGTGTGTGTGTGCATGGAGATGGGGGAGGGGAGATCGGCTAATTGTTGGTGATGTTTAAAAAAGGGATTACGAGAAAAGACAGTGAAATGATGACCGGAAAACATCTTGGACCAGAGCCAAAATTAAAAAACCCCCCGAAGGATAAGCAAATCTGCAGCTTCAGAGAAAGCGCTGGTTGCTGCTGTCGGGGACTTGGGACAGAATAGCCCAGTGCTTCTGAGCTGCAAATGGAATACACCCCTGGCACTAAGAGACAGAACATAAAGAAGCAATGTGCCAGGAAACTGGAACAGCTGAAAGAAAAACTACAGTTGTGCTGTAATTCAGAGCAGAAAAAGACGTTTCTTTCCTTTTAATTGGAGCCTCATGCCTGCTCACAACTGATTTGGTCTATAAAATAAACAGCTTTCAAAATCTGCTGAATGAAAGTAGAAGCTGATGATTCTCCACTTGTCTCTAGGGAACTGCTGCGACACTACAGATACATACGGAAAGGGAGGTTTGGGAAATTAAATTCTTTGGTTAGAGATCCAGAAAACATACCAGGTTATCATCTGTACCAGCTGGACCTGATCGCATGAACTAGTTCTGGATTCAAACCCTTTTCTAATTCTGTGAATCCCAACCTCCCAAGAATGGCAACGGCAATTCAGGTGCTCCAAAGTTACTTGAAAAAATGGCAATCCCCTGGAATAACAGGAGCTGGCTTTTCTTCAGGGCATATGTTTGATTTTCATACAAAACAAATGGTATACAGGGATCTTTTTCACCTGAAGTTGAGGGGTAGGGGGAGAAATCTTCTAAGGATTCTTAGAGTGGGAGGTGTTTACAAAAGGTGTCATTCTTCTCTTTGGAATTTTAACCTCCATGTTACTTTACTATTGCTGAATTTTGGCCCATTACTTTGTGAGCTTCTTCAGCAGAAGGAATACATTGTAATTGGGACACAGAGGAGGAGGAATTAGCCAATCACAGATGACTTTTTCACATTTCATGTTTTCAGCATTTGTAGAAAGCTGCTTGGATGGTATATATTTTGTGCGTGTGTGTGTGTGTCGAATCAATGACAAGGCGATATTTAGAGGGATCGCCGGGCTTGGGAATATCCCAACCCGCGGACAGAACGGTGGATGCAATAACCCTGTCTATCTTTTTCTCTTCTAGAAGCTGAGTGAGCAAAGCTTCAATAAGGGGAAGCCCTTTGGATTTTGTGGGGATAGGGGAAAATTTCCATGGCTGGGAGTTAACTATGTCGGGGGTATAGGGGGAATGATCGCCTATGGTTATAGGGAGGGCTTGCAGAATTTGATTATGCAGTTTAAATTTTTTAATATCTGAGACACCTAGCAGATTTTTTGATCCTAACAAGGCTTTTATTTTTCTTACGTCTTTTTCGTGGGCAATTTTAACCCAAACCAGGGGTTTTTCTTGTACTGCATTGAGGCCTTGAACAAACATAAAGGAGCCAGTAGGACAGTGGGGAACGTTGGGCTCAATAATGCTAACTTGAGCTCAGTGTCTAATAGAAAGGAGGTGGGGGTGTCACCGTTAACTAACAGGGTGGCGTATGAGCATTCATTGGTGGGATCTTTAATTTGGGCCAGGCAGCATCCGGCCCCTATTCATTTTTTGACCTAACATAGGCCTCCCAATTTTTCCAGCCTAGCTGTTTGGCTATATTTTGCTGCTCTTGGTCTGACATTTTACGCAGGGTGTCTTTGGGGATTCCTTTGTTAAGAAGGAAGCCAAATCGTGCCTGTTGAGCTTTAGTTCGCTCCGGATATTTTTGGGGATTAAACTGACTCTTTGGAGGGTTTTTTTGTGGCGAATCAACTGGGAGGACAACAGGCAGGGGTGGCAGTAACAACTTAATTTTACTAACCACTTCAAATAACGTTAACATGGCACTGGTGTCAGCTCCAGGGGCAGCTTCTAATGCTAAATCAACTGCCTCTGCTGAGACAGGAATTTGGGTGGGATCAGTAACATGTATAAAGGGTGTGGCCACCAATTGCTGTTGAACAGTTAAATTAAGTGGATTTTGTAGTGGATCCCACAGGGCTATGGAAGCTCCTGCGATTGCCCATATTAAATCGCGTGGAGTAACTAAGGCTCCCGGGGGGATATATAATACTTTAAAACTGCCTTGCATTGCTAAAATGGCAGCTGCCGGGGTGGTAAGTGGCCAAATGCGATTATTTAATTAAGCATGACCCGGGAAGCCTCGTGCCCAATTGGCCGTTTTGGCTAAGATGCCAGCCTCCTCGCGGTCCACCAATTCTGCTCCGTGTTCTAAGGCTAGCCGCCCGACCCAAACCATTGGTGCCTCATCGGTTTTTCGTTGCGTTTCCTTTAAAAACTCTTTAAGTTCAGCCTTAGTACGTGTTCGCAGTTCAGTAACTTGCGTGGTGTTGCCTGTTTGTGCGTCTATTTTAGTTTTAGTTATCGCAATAGGCAAAGGTTCTGCTACAGTTTCAGATTCAGTAAACTCTGGGGCTGTTGGCAGAGCTGGACATAGAGGAGTTATAGGGGCTTCATATGAGGGTGGCAAAATTTTCCGAGAGGGACTTGGGGTGGGTAGTGATGGGCTCTACCTTTTCCGTCTTCTCCTCATTATCATCTTTAGGAGAGCCTGTGGCTGCCTGTTTGGCTGTAAACATTGTGCCCCCGTGGAGGACAGAGCACAGATCGAGGGCCTCGCATATCATGCTAAACAGGACGGTGGAAACATCCTCAGATTTATATTCATCGGGTTGCAATTTTTTGGTTTTCTTAACTAAATTTAATTCTTTTATCATTTGGCATAATAATTTGTGTGACAGATCATCACGGTATACCCGCGAGTGGGGAATCCATTTGAAACGGTACCTCCGGATTTTCTAACAATGCTGCTACATTCTCTCCAAACGTGAGAGGGATCTGCAGCACCGAGGTTCTCCACAGCCTCCGTGCACTGAGGCTGCAGGGAAAATCGGGCTGGCTGACACTAAAGTCGGGTGGCACCGAAGGAGGCATCCCGTATTCTGCAGGGTTAATGGTACAGTATAGCCTTTTAGAGTTTTTACCCGAGCCAAGGGAACAGATCCATTCCATTACTGGATTAGTCGAATTTTGGCTAGTAAAAGTGAACTGCAAATGTGGAACTGTTCAGTTTCATTATCGCGCGGTCTGCAGCGTGCCAGGGCATGGCGCAACTCTCCTGCATCCTGTTCGTGACGCCATGTAATTGCCACCGTATTAGCAGAGCGAAAGGAAATGCAGGCCTGTTATTTTACCAGGCTGCATGTGGCAATGGACTGTATGGTAGGGATGCAAGGAGAGTATGGGTCATGATGCAAACTGCAGACATACACACAACTAAAATTAATCAATTTAAAGTTTTATTGGGGATAGTTACAAGGGGTAGGGGAGCAGCGTATGATTAGCTATAGAGTTAATAAAACTTAAAACAACACAATGACTAAAATATCTATTACAATATTTACAAACTAAGATGCAGCATTTAGTACTATTGATACTTACAAATACAACCAACACATAACGACCGGCAAACGTAGAAACCCCTGTTTGAAACACGTGAGCTGAGAGAGAGGCTTCGAGGTGATCAGGCTCGGTTACGGGTGTACACAGGATACACAGGATTCGTTTTCTTTCTCCTCTCCTGCCTGCACATGGCAGGCCGGCCTAAAGTACCTACTATGACATCATAGAAGTGTCATAGGGGACGGCCCCAAACCTGTGTGTGTTCGTTTCTGATTTGGCACAAGCAAAGTTTACACCAAGTGGGGAGCAGGTGCCTAAAGTCTGGCTTCGCCCCCAAAGGGTGAGGAAATGCCTATTGTTTTAGAATGCGTTCAACACTGAATGACAAAAGAAGAGGCCAGGGCAATACCGGTATGGGCAAGTTCTACAGGATGCAGACAGGAACTCATCTTAACAGGATGGTATATATTTTGTGCGTGCGTGTGTGTGTGTGTGTGTCGGGGGGTGGCTAAGAGGGGGAGAGAGAACATAGCAGGAGCAGACAAAATGTTTGAGTATTTATGCAATTCATACACAGAATGTTCAATGCTGCTAGGCAGACACCCATTCCTGAGCTCCAGAGCTCTGGAGAGTCTGCCCAGACCTGATTTGAATGTTAAATGCAAAAGACTAAATTAGCATACTAACCAAGTCATGTCAACCACAGGCAATCAGCAAAAGGCCATCTCCTCTCTAAGGCTGGTGCAGCAGAGTCTGCGAGCTACTTAACAATGTCCTTTGTCAGATCTCTTTTTGTGTTTGTATTTTATTTTTCAGTCAGAGCCTGGAAGTTAATGAGAAAGGTAGAAGGAAGGCAGAACTTCAAAGAGCTATAATAAAAAAAAGAAAAAAAAAAGGAGAGGGAGCTAGAGAGAACCCTTTAAACACTGTGATGGCCAAAAGGAGGGGACTTGCAGCACTGGGACCAGAAGAAAAGAAAACCTTGTCTGGACATCCTGAGTGTCCATTCCAGCATGAGGGTTCAAAACAGACAGTCAGTAGAATGCCAGGGCTGAACACACAGCACTGCCTTCCTGAAAAGGGAATGGCGCCAGGCTGCCAGGGGGACACTCTCCATTGTTCCTGTTCTGGCTGTTGTTATTATTACTCAAGCTTTAACCTGAAAACGTCTTAAACGCCTTCAAATGTAGGAAGATTTTTCTTTTAGATCATCTGATCACACTCACATTTTCCCTTTGGTTTTGAAATAACAAGCATTTGTTTTGTGGTCTAAACGGTCAGGACATCTGCTTTTATTTTGATCTGTACCACACAAGAAAGCACCAGGTAAAGGCATTGCTCCCATACTGATGTACTTCAGTGAGCACAGATTGCCCACCAGCCATGATTCTGGCCCTGGCTCAGTGAAATCTTTATCTTGTGTGTGTGGTGTATTTTTTTAAACAAATTAAGTCACAAAAATTAAATTGTCCTCCTAACAACCACATTGTGGTGGAGAATAAATAAGTTAAATTCCAGATGGCCTTTTGATAAGAAACATTCAAGAAAGGGACAAACCCAAAGAAAAGGTATATATGTGATTTTCTTAAAATAGCGGGGGTTGAAAGGTCAAGGAGGCAGGATCTATATTTTTGCAAGGAGAGTGGCTAATACAAAACATTAATGTGAGGAAGGGAGTGATCAGCTCAAAGATCCTCTTATAGTTTATGTCTCTATATAAGCTTTGGGCTTCTGTCCCTCTCGTTCACTGAGGGACAGAAACACCCTATGCACAGACCACCTCTGCTGGGACCTCTGAGTAAAGGAATCTGAGTACCACATCACAAATAATAAACCACTGTCTTGAGAATCTTGTGAGTTCAAAATACCTGCATAATTTATATTTAGTGGTGGCAGGGGAGAGAAAGAAAATGTGTGTCCCACCTAAATCACAGCACTCCTATTATTTTCAGATCCCCCCATTAGGTGCTTTTCCTTTGTCGTTATTGATAAAACTGGCTAAAATGGGTGAAAGTGAACATAACTGAACAAGGTCCTCATGTGATGCAACACCCATTTACACCAGCTAAAGATCTGTGTTTTAAATATTTTAAATATTCAGTCACTGATTTGTTTTATTGGTTGCATAAAACAATGCATCCTGATTTCCCAGGCCAAAGAAAAAAGTTCAGGTTGAGTAAAACTCCCTGATGCCCATCTAAGCATCTTCCACATGCCCATGCATTCAGCAGGGCAAAATAACATAAAAAAAAAAAAGCATAAAAAAAAGAGCATAAAAGGTGCTGCCTGATATTTAAAAAAAAACAAAAGCTCTATTTAATATGTGGCCTGGACACAGATGACCTTACTCAGTATTTAGTATTGTTTTACCTGTCTTGGTACTTTCATTAACAGACTGAAAGGTTATCTACTTTACTGTGGCTTCTGTCCTTGTATCATTTTCCAAAACGATATTTTATAAAATTACTACAGCACTACGCTTCAGCGATTCCCAACACATACCACTATGCATCTCACAGCAGCCATACACCACAAAGATGTTCTCCTTTTTCAGTAGTGGAAAAGTCACTAACAGCAGACATCTATCTTTTATACTGATGCCAGTGGACTCTGAAGTACTTAAATTGCAGACCCAAAATGAAAGGACCCAATTTTAGATGGGCTGTGGGTGTGGAGAGAAATGTTTCATTTGAGATATTCACATTTATTTAGGTCATCTCTTACTGCTGAATGGCCAAACCAGGTCTCAGAGAAAAGTCACCACATTCTGAAATAAATGATGATCTTCCAGGCCTCTACTTTGCTCTCAATGAGATATGGGAAAAAAGATAATATTTACTTTACTGGAACAAACTATTTCATTACATTTATTGGACTAGATTAATATAACCCAGGGCTTAGTTTCTTTGCATAACCCATGGGTCCGAAAGTCCAACCAGAAGACAGTGATGGTACAACCTCCCATCTGCCAGGAATCCTTCAGATGACTAGTGCAGCCTAGGGCCGGCTCTAGCAATTTCGCACCCCCAAGCACGGTGGCAGGCCGCAGGGGGCGCTCTGCCGCTCGCCGGTCCCGCGGCTCCGGTGGACCTTCCGCAGGCTTCCCTGCGGGGGGTCCGGTGGTCCCGCGGCTCCGGCGGACCCTCCGCAGGTACGCCTGCGGGAGCTCCACCAGAGCCCCCTGCCGCCCTCCCGGCAACCGGCAGAGCGCCCCCCGTGGCATGCCGCCCCAAGCACGCGCTTGGCACGCTGTGGCCTGGAGCTGGTCCTGGTGCAGCCCCACCATTGGGTGATGATGGGAAAGCAGGGAGACTGGCCAGGTCAGTCAAAGGGCAAGTTACTTAAGAACAGCCCCTGGGCTACAGTCTCCACTGTCAGGGCTCTTCTAGAAAGCCCTGACTGAAAATTAAAACCGTGTTATCTTGTTGGAACTCTTGAGGGAAAGCAGCAGTGCAAACAACATCTGCAAGTGGGGGAAGGGAAGGGGAGGGTGAAATCTCCTCTCCACCCTGCCCCGGTGCAGCAGTCACTGGTTCCGGAAGGTTCAAACTGTGCTAGTGGAAGCGAACCAAATCTACCTCTGTAAAACCACAGAAATTATGTCATAGTAGTTCAGAGTAGCAAAGCCATGTGTTGAAAATAGAACAAAAGGTCTTATTGAAATGTAGTGAGACAATGTAGTGTCAACTCTTTCTTCTGGGCAGCAGAAGCAGTCTCTAAGATGATTCAATTTATTTCTATCATATTGTTTTCATTCTCATTCAAAATGGATCTCCCAAAATAGATTTTTACACAGGTGCTTATCTTTTTTAAAATGTATTTATATTTTATTGTTCGCCTCCTCCCCCCACATCGGGGAGAACAGAAAAAAAAAAAGACAAAAGAACAAAAAAGGCAAGGGAGAGAAAGGAAAGGAAGGGTGGGGCCAGGGAAAGGAAAGGAGAGTGACATCTCCATGTCTCTCTGCTAGGAATTAATCAAAGGTTCTAAAAAGTTAGACCAAACCTTTTCAAATTTGTCTGAGTTCCCTCTTCTCTGAAACGTTATCCACTCTTTGTGCTTCTCTGAAACATTTCAGTGAAATACTATCCAACCTACTAACGTTTATGAAACCTTACAGTTACAAGCATTACTAACAAAAGCTACCTTGTACACTTTCTGATTTATATTTCCCTTCTCCACTCCCTTAATGCTTGTTCAGCTCCAGTAATCGAGTAATTATTTCTATACAACATATGACAACTCTAGCAGAGAATAAAACCAGGAATTTTCCTCCTTTTTTGGTAACTTCAAGTTCTGTCTGGAAAGTGGATGCATGTTAAACCTTCACTTAACAATCAAGTCTGTTCAGATACCAGGAGGAAAAAAAATACAGACTAAAATACCAGAAACCAACGGTATATATTTACAACTGGAACATAACCCACTCTTATTGTATCCTCAGCTACTGCTGGATGTTCAGAAAGCTAAAACACTTTTTTCTCTTTGCATTCAGCTATGAGATTATGTCCATTCCTGTCAGAGGAGGCCCACACCATGACCAGTTATCTGAGACCTTGTTGTTTCTAGACTGGGTTACTGCTATGTGCTCTATGCTAGACTACACCTGAAGTCCATTCAAATTTCACTTAGTGCAGAATGCAAATTACTTTTCACAATCCCTCAAACCATTGGCCTCTAATAAACTCTCTTTAAGCAATACTTTTAAAAGTAATTACATTAAGCTCATCCAGGCACCCCAACTTCCCTATCCACTCCAGAAATTAACATGGTGCATGCTGTATTACCTAAGCAATCACATAACTTTATTGTGTTTAACTCTTTCACCCCATCCTCATCCTCTTGCCCATTTTCTTTTAATCTCACGTCGCATCTTGTTCTGGTACAAACAATTTAGATTGTCAGTTCTTCTGGAAAGGGCCCACATGAGCTCTGACTGTATAAGCAACGTGCACACCGAGGCTGTAAATACATAGTCCATTGAAAAAACCCTACTTTAAGAGAACATCATTTTTGCATGGAAAAACACTCAATAATCATGAAATGCCAGAGTTAAGGTACATTTATTCCCCCTGTATGAGGCTTCATTAAATAATTTTTTTGAGATGCAGGGAATTATTAAGGCAAGTCAGTGGAAGTGAATTTATCTCCTAGGCCTATGTACTTTCCCTTAGACTTAGGGGGCATTTTGCTGAAGAATGAGGCTGGATGAATGAGGATTCCTTCTAGCACAGCTTATGTTTCACTAAAACATTTGAAAATTGGTTCTAGTCAGTTTTGTGCTAATTTAGGGGAACTCAAGAGTTGAGTTAATTGTTTAGCAAAATTCAGACATGTGCTATGCAGTTTACCTGTGCTTAGAGATTTGGTAAAATGAACTTAAAACTGTACCAAACAGTTTTCACCAGGACATTCAAAGACACTTCTCCTCTATTGGAGTATTTTTCCGTCAAATTTCAATCCAGCCAATTTAGCATTAGAACAGCTTTGAGATAGTCAAAATAATTGTTTTTGATAATGGAACTGTATATTTTTTTCTCTGTCATTCGCAAATACAGCCAAGCCAGTTTTGATCATAGTTAAACAGTAAATCACCGTCAGGCAGTGACCAAATGTCAAAAATCATAGCCTAAAATGAATATTTCCAAGAGTTATGAAAAACTGAAAACAACAGGCTATAATGGAAATGCTTGGGAGCAGCCTCAATTATAGCAGTTGCTCCAGCTCCTGCTATAAGTTAAATATAATAATATTATTAGTAATAACAACAAAGACAGAGTTACCTGCTTGCTTAGTTGCACTTATTGCATAAAGCACATTATACCTGTGAACCACAAATTGAACAAGCTTCTACTGATCTTACTTCTACTGTGTATATATTGCATATGCCTCTTTACCATTATTGTAACCTAGCAGTTGAAATAAATGGACACACTCAAACCAACAGTCATCACCATCATATCTAGCTTTATATACTGCTGTTCATCCACAGATTTCTATGTGCTTTACAAGGAGGTCAGTATCATCAGCCCCATTTGACAGATGGGAAAACTGAGATCTGTACAGGACGTTCATTCACCCATCTGTATGTTCACACACTCCATTTTCAGACTTCACTCATAGCTGCACTCTCTCTCAACTCTACATACAACTCTGTTCTGTGGTCAATTATTTCCGCAATACAAAAATATAGGGAGGTTCATATTAAGAACATGAGAACAGCCAGACTGGGTCAGATCAAAGGTCCATCTAGTCCAGTATCCTGTCTTGGAGCCCCAGAGGCAATGAACAGAACAGGGAATCATCAAGTGATCCATCCCCTGTCACCCATTCCCAGCTTCTGGCAAACAGAGGCTAGGGACACCATCCCTGCACATCCTGGCTAATAGCCATTGATGGGCCTATCTTCCATGAACTTCTCTAGTTCTCTTTTGAACCCTGTTATAGCCTTCACCTTCACAAAATTCTCTAGCAAGGAGTTCCACAGGTTGACTGCATTGTGTGAAAAAATATCTCCTTTTGTTTGTTTTAAACCTACTGCCTATTAATTTCATTTGGTGACCCCTTGTTCTTGTGTTATGAGGAGGAATAAATAAGACTTCCTTATTTACTTTCTCCAGTCATGATTTCATAGAATTCTATCATATGCCCCCTTTGTTGTCTCTTTTCCAAGCTGAAATGTCCCAGTCTTATTAATTACTCCTCATATGGAAGCCATTACATAACCCTAATAACTTCTGTTGCCCTTCTCTGAACCTTTTCCAATTCCAATATATCTTTTCTGAGATAGAGCAACCACATCTGCACACAGTATTCAAGAAGTGGATGCACCGTCGATTTATATAGAGGAAATATGTTATTTTCTGTCTTATTATCTATCCCTTTCTTAATGATTCACAATATTCTGTTCACTTTTTTGACTGCCGCTGTACATTGAGTGGATGTTTTCAGAGAACTATCTACAATGACTCCAAAATCTCTTTTTTGAGTGGTAACAACTAATTTAGACCTCTTCATTTTATATGTATAGTTGGTATTATGTTTTCCAATGTGCATTACTTTGCATTTATCAACATTGAATTTCATCTGCCATTTTGCTGTCCAGTCACCCAGTTGTGTGAGATCCTTTTGTAGCTCTTCGCAGGCTGCTTGAGACTTAACGATCTGAGTTGTTTTGTATCATCTGCAAATTATGCCACCTCACTTTTTATCCATTTTTCCAGATCATTTATGAATATGTTGAATAGGGCTGGGCTCAGTACAGACCCTTGGGGGACATCACTATTTACCGCACTCCATTCTGGAAACTGACCATTTACTCCTACCCTTTATTTCCTATGTTTTAAGAAGTTACCAGTCCAATGAGAGGACGTTTTTTCTTATCCGATGACAGCTTAAGAGCCTTTGGTGAGGGACCTCGTCAAAGGTTTTCTGAAAATCTAAGTATACTATATCCACTGGATTCCACTTGTCCACATCCTTGTTGACCTCCTTAAAGAATTTCAGCAGAGTGGTGAGGCATGATTTCCCTTTACAAAAACCATGTTGACTCTTCCCCCAACAAATTATGTTCATCTATGTGTCTGACAATTTTGTTCTTTACTATAGTTTCAACCAGTTTGCCTGGTATTGAAGTCTGGGATCCCTGTAATTGCTGGGATCATCTCAGGAGCCCTTTTAAAAATTGGCGTCACATTATCTACCCTCCAGTCATTTGATACAGAAGCTGATTTAAATGATAGGTTATACATCACAGTTAGTAGTTCTGCAATTTCACATTTCAGTTCCTTCAGAACTCTTGGGTGAATACCAGGTGGTCCTATATATATTGCTTACTGTATTTTTCACTCCATGCATCTGATGAAGTGGGTTTTAGCCCACAAAAGCTTATGCCCAAATACATTTGTTAGTCTCTAAGGTGTAGGGTTACCAGACGGCAAGTGTGAAAAATCGGGACGGGGGTGGGGGGTAATAGGAGCCTATATAAGAAAAAGGCCCAAAAATTGGGACTGTCCCTATAAAATCGGGACATCTGGTCACCCTATGAAGGTGCCACAAGGACTCCTTGTTGTTTTTGCTGGTACAGACTAACATTGCTACCACTCTGAAACAGGTGGTCCTGGTGACTTATTACTGTTTAGTTTATCAATTTGTTCCAAGACCTCCTCTAATGATACCTCAATCTGTGACAGTTTCTCCGATTTGTCACCTAAAAAGAATGGCTCAGGATTGGGAACTTTCTTCACATCCTCAACTGTGAAGACCAATGCAAAGGATTCATTTAGTTTCTCTGCAATGGCCTTATTGGCCTTGAGTGCTCCTTTAGCATCTCAATCATCCCATGGCTCCACTGGTTGTTTAGCAGGCTTCCTGCTTCTGATGCACTTAAAATTTTTTTTGCTTTTATTTTTTGATTCTTTGGCTAGTTATTCAAATTTTTTTTTGGCCTTCCTAATTATATTTTTATACTTCATTTGCAAGAGCTTATGCTCCTTTCTATTTTCCTCATTAGGATTTAACTTCCACTTTTTAAAGGATGCCTTTTTGTGTCTCACTTCTTCTTTTACTTTGTTGTTTAGCCACAGTGGCACTTTTTTGGTTCTCTGTCTTTTTAATTTTTAATTTTAATTTTTAATGTAATATACATTTAAGTTGAACCTCTATTATAGTATCTTTAAAAAGTTTCTATGCAGCTTTCAGGGATTTCACTTTTGGCACTGTATCTTTTAATTTCTGTTTAACTAACCACCTCATTTTTGTGTAGTTCCCCTTTCTGAAATTAATGCTAGTATTGGGCTGCTGTGGTGTTTTCCCCACCACAGGGATGTTACATTTAATTATATTATGGTCACTATTACCAAGTGATCCAACTACATTCACCTCTTGGACCTGATCCTGTGCTCCACTTAGGACTAAATCAAGAATTGCCTCTCCTCTTGTGGGTTCCAGGACTAGCTGCTCCGAGAAGCAGTCATTTAAGGTGTTGGGAAACTTTATCTCTGCATCCCATCCTGAGGTGACATGTACCCAGTCAATATGGGGATAGTTGAAATCCCCCATTATTATTGAGTTTTTTATTTTTATAGCCCCTCTAATCTCCCTGAACATTTCACAGTCACGATCACCATCTTGGTCAGATGATCGGTAATATATCCCTACTGCTATATTCTTATTATTAGAGCATGGGATTACTATCCAAAAGAGATTCTATGGTACAGTCTGGTTCATTTAAGATTTTTACTTCACTTGATTCTACGCTTTCTGTCAGATATAGTGCCACTCCCCCACCAGCATGACCTGTTCTGTCCTTCCAATATATTTTGTACCCAGGTATTACTGTGTCCCATTGATAATCCTCATCCACCAAGTTTCTGTAATGTTTATTATATCAATAGCCTCATTTTATACGAGGCACTCTAGTTCACCCATCTTATTATTCAGACTTCTAGCATTTGTATATAAGCACTTTAAAAACTTGTCACTTTTTAGCTGTCTGCCATTATATGTTGTAATTGAATGGGAATTTTTTTCATTTGACTGTTTCTCATCAGATTCTACCCATACTTTATCATCTTCCATTCTCTCCTCTTCACTAGGACATATTGTAATATGACAAGTACACAACAGAAGCACTGCAATGCAAGATAACTCAGTATTTCAAGGGAACACTGATTGCTTAATACTTAGAAAATGCTGGCAGAATATTCTCAATGGAAAGTCCTCATGTTACTCCTCCGCCCCATTAGAGCCTCTTTGCATTGCTACCATAATAATCAGTTTGACTGATTTCCTGGGAAATCTCCCAGCACAGTGAACCCCCACAGGAGGTGTAGGGCTAGTATAGTTGACTCTATATTATCCTGCTCACAGCCCCTTCGTGTCCTGGACATGACTGGGGAAAGAAGCATAACTGGATCACAGTTGTCTTCCAACTCCTTGTAGGGTGTTGCTCTTGTACACAATATAGAACAGGTTTGAGGTTGCTTGGAGGCTAAGCTAGACGCATAATAGGTTGACTTAAAATGCTGCTCAGGTAGAGCTAAGGATTGAGCCCCTCAGCTCTAGAATTCATTTCCCTACTAGAGAATGCTAACAGAATTTGAATTTGTTGAATTCCATGGAGCAGAGCAAAGCATATTTAGTATCCAGGATTTATAAGAGGAGGTGGTTGAGTGAGGAAGGTCTCTGAGGAGTCTTTGAGTTGACATTCTGCCATCTTAAGTATATTTTGTTTTGATTTTTAAATATTGATTTTTTGAAGGAACAAATTTACAAAATATCAGAATTAGACAAACTGCAACATAGAGGTCACTGCCAAACACATTGAGACTGTAACCCTGTGCAAATCTTTCAAAAACTCTAAAATATTAAACTCTTCACTTCTTTCTCCATTCCAGAACTTTTTCTTCCTCTCTCTGCCTCATCTCTCCTATCTTCTGTCTCCCTCTTTCTGTTCTTCCTCTCTTTCATCAGTCTCTCTCTCAGATCAAGTTAAAAAATGTTAATTCAGGCTTGGGGAAGATAAGATTTCCATGTCAATATCTCTTCCTCAAGTCTTTGGATTCAGTTTACAAAATTCTTAAAGATTCATGTACAACAGATAAAAGGATACCAGGCTTTGAAAAAGTTTACAACGTCAGTGGGAAAAATGTAGATGCCTTATTTTGGATTCTCTGGGATATTCAGAAAAAACTTTTGTCCAACACAGAATTTCCCAAGGATTCCATTAATTTAATTAATAGGATGAATCTCAGGAAGCTGGAGTGTGCATCTGATGTTAGATAAAAATATATAATGGCCTCATTGAAAGTTTTCTTGAGGTATCAGAGGGGTAGCCGTGTTAGTCTGGATCTGTAAAAGCAGCAAAGAATCCTGCTCCAAAACGTCTGTTAGTCTATAAGGTGCCACAGGATTCTTTGCTGCTTTTCTTGAGGTGTAACCCTCAACCCCAGTAAAATAAGTTAATAAAATTAAAAAACAAAACCAAACCAAAATCCTTAACCCAGCAGAGATTTTACCGTGAAGAGGCAGAAACTTCAGAGACTTGCACTACTAACTGCTTTTATTATTGATTTTACATAGAAGGTGCTTGGATGCAACATGAATAGATGGCAGAATAAAACCCCAAGATATATAGATAGATTAAAAGCAGGAAGCTTGGGAGACACAGGTAACTCCAGAAGAACTGTATCAAGAATAATGAACTGTGGGTGGAACAATGAACTTGGAGAATAGGGGCTTTGTGTTAGAAGTGTAAAACCCTGGACAAATTGCTTTAGAAACTAGGAATAAAGGAAACAGATATATTAACAAAATCAAATAAACTCAGTCCCCAAGCCTACCTGGAAGTATTGAAATTATTGTCTAGGGTGATGGTCTTTGAAGCAGAATGGCAGATTCTTTAAAGGAGTGCAAATTTAATGCAGGGCCTGGCTGATTATACACTATGTAGCTGCCATTACTGTAAATAAGTGTTCTATGTATACTGCATGGTAATGGCATTGAGAAGCAGCTCACACAACTGAAGGCCAAATTAGCCACTGGCATTAGTAGGTGCACCTCTATTTAATTACACTCACTTACACAAGTGGTGAATTTGGCTTTGAACTTCTTAATTTACTGCCATAGAGCAAACTCTGTATCACCACTGAAGAAGAACGGCAACAACATGCACTGACCAGTAAGGCTAATCCCATAAACTAGCAACTGAAGGCAAAAATCCAATACACTCTTGTATTTCTAAATTAACAGGCACTCTTCAGATGAGAATCACCTCCATGCAAGGATCATCATGGCCCTGAAGGGAATTCCAAAGGGGTTTGGCATAGAATTCTGAGGAGTTTGGTCACAGTTTCCTGATAGATGGAAGATGCTACACTGACGTCTCTGGAAACCAAACTCCTCTATTTATCCACAGCAAGTACAGCAAAAATGTAGGCTTTCCCACACATACCTGAGGGGAGAAAATACTTTTTAAGAGCAAGAGATTTGTTAAATCTGCCCACTCAATATTTAGCCTCTGCTGATATTGCCAACCAGGATGCTAATTAACTTCTTTCGTAAGATTGTGTTTATGAAATGGACTCTGCCACTGAGATGATCAAGATACTATGTACAGGCCAGAGAAGAGCTACACTCTTGGGCATTACCCATCTGAGCTGGACTGAAACTGATAACTGACGTTGTGGTGAAAGGTTAAGAACCCCATTCTTAATCATCTGAGCTGGCTAGCTAACTCCCCTCAAAAGCTCTGGCTTTTATAATGCTTTGATTTAACTTAAAATCCATATAATAAATAGAATCAATTATCTCCTTGCTTTCTTAGTCCTCTCTCTCTTGTGTATGTGTGTATTCTCCCCAGATCCTTGATTGGGACCTTTCACCTCTATTACAAACCTCTATGGACCTTATAATCCTTTGCTGTATTAGTCTTGAGTTACTCATCCATCTGTGTATTCGCTCACTCCCCTGTAGCCTACACTCATAGTTTCACTCTCTCCTAAAATTATCACTGTTTATCATGGCAAGGGACTGGTGGTCTGTGGTCTCTTACATCCAGCAATTCAAGGGAACAACTATTGATTCATAACCCCATCATGACCTATTAGCCTCAAACCCAAGTCTGCAGGAGAAGCCATGTTCAAATCCTCCATTTTGCAGCCTGCTGACAACTGCTTATACAGGACCCATGAAGCCCAGCCACAGCCTGAGACTCTGCCCAGGAGGTCCCATTGGCGGAATCACAGAACAGCCGATTGGCAGCAGGAAGAGAAAGCTGTCTGAATAACTGGGATCCACCCTGCTCTCCGAACAACTGTGTTTCCTGTTTCTCTTAGTTCCTGGCATCCCAACCCAGCTTGACTCCCAGCATTTGACTTATGGTTCTCATCTTCAGTTTGTCTCTTGCCTCTGCCTCCTTGGTAACCTGACCCAGCCTGACTCTGGTTACCAACTTGTGGTTCTGATCTCAAGTTTGTCTCCTGCTTCTAATCTTTCAGTATCCTAACACAGCTGACTCTCAACTCCTGTCTCATGACTGTGGACTCCGCTCTGACTGCTAGGTGTGGCTGCCCATCACCTGGCCATGACAGCTTGTTCAGATCACAATAATCCTATGAGACCAAGCCTAGCGTAAGAAGGGTGGACCCAGCTGTACTGCCATAGCTACAGGAAGCACTGACATGCCCGAGTGGGCCCTCTGTCTCCAGGCAGATAATCAAGCACTGCAGCTTAAGTTGTGCAACTGATTGGGGAAAACCAGCAGCTGCAGTAGCAAGTGAGGCAGCTTAGTTCTGAGAAATACTGTGCTGTGAGCATTTCAGGCAGTGCCTTGCCCCAAACAGGGGCATACAATATCTTTGTCTGAATGGTTCATGCAGAACTGCTGGTAGTTTCAGGGCTTTGTGAACCAATGCCATTTTCTGTTCCTGATGTGTCCCAGAATCTGTTCCTCTGACCTGTCCAAGGTGTCCTTGGTAATCAGCCTGCTGACAGGAGATGCATTAGACTGGGCCTCCCCACTGCTGGAAGGCCATAGCCTGGTGCTGTCAAACTGGGATTCCTCTCTCCAGTCTGCATCAACCATCTTCAGTGAACCACACCAAGCTTGACTGATTGAATCCGCCCTGAGGGAACTCTGGTAGGGCCAAGACATGGCTTCCTACATGGCACACTTCTGCCACCTTGTAGTGGATACAGAGTAGAACAGAGAAGCATAGCTCTCTCTCTTCCAGTGGGGCATGCAGGAAGAAATCAAAGATGGACTGGCCTGCACAGAGATGCCCATGAGCCTAGAGGCCCTTGGGGAGCTTGCCATCCACATAGACGAGTAGCTATGAGAACAAAGAGAGGAGAAAAGTGGTCCCCTGCAGTCCCTCTATCCGTGTACTGGGACTTCACCGTCTGCATAGCCCACCGAAAGCATGCAAGCCAATCTGGCTTGTCAGTGGCTCAACCCTGAAGAAAAAGAACAGCGCTGTCAGCACCACCTGTGCTTCTACTGTGGTAAACTTCGCCACACTATCTTGGCTTGCTCAGTACCAATGCCAAGGAGTTTGGGGAAACAAGCTGGTCCAGACATAGTGGGGGGAACTGGCCTGCTCCTTGAGAGAAGATACTTTCACTGGACCCTAGTCCTCATTGAGATGCACCCTAAGCTCCATGTAGGGGCTTCCCATTTACAAGTGCCTATCCAGCTGTGCATCCTGGGGGACCCCCAGCAGGTCCCGCTCCAAGAGGCCCTCATCAGTTCTTGAGCAGCGGACAATTTTATGGATGCAGCTATAGCTTGGGCCCTACAGATTCCTCTGTGACACAAGGCCACACTGGACATGATTGAAATTATTGATGGCTCCCTACTTTCTTTGGGTCTGGTTGTGGAGGAGACTGTCTCCCTGGAGGCCATTATTCAGGGACACAGAGAAATAATTCAATCTGGCATCATCCATTCCCTGCATTTTCCCCTGAACCCTGGCATTTCCTGGCTAGCCCTTCATGACCCCTCATCCATGGGTGAAAACAGAAGATCACTTTTCCTGTCAGAATTCTGCCAATGGCATAGGGACCTGTAAGAGTTGCAACCAGGCCCAAGACATTTCAAGTAGGTCTAGTCACTTGCATCGAAACACCTACTGAGGGAACTATGGAACACCCCACCCCCCACAAATACTGTGACTATGCTGTTGAAACGAAAAATGCAGAAAGCTTCCCCCCATATCAGGACTATGACTGCCCCATAGAACTCCAGTCAGGGGTAAAGATACTGTTTGCATGGATATATGTAATGTCAGAGCTGGAACAGGTGACACTGCAAGAATACCTCCAAGACAACCTGGCCAGGGCTCATCCACAGGTCAACCTCTCCAGCCAGTGTCCCAGTCCTTCTTGTAAAGGAGAATGACAGCTTCCACCACGGTATTGATTATTAAGCTCTAAATCGGGTAACAATCTGGAAGCGTTACCCACCACTTTAATCCTTGTGTTGTTGGACCGCGTGATGCTGCTCATATATACACTAAACTGGATTTCTGGGGAGCTTACAATCTCGTTTATATCTGAGAGGGGAACGCAAGTGTCACACTGTCTGGAGTGGCTCACAACTATGAGTGCCAAACTGAGGTCAGACTGTCAGAAAACAAGACAAACACCCCAAATTGATGGTATATTCTGTAATTAGATTTCATCAAGCCAGTAACAAATGTGCACTCCTGGACCACTGTGCCAGTATTACCACAAAGTCACAGACAGTCCCCTTAGGCTTTCTAGCTTATCTTGCCACCCAGACAAATTGGATGTTGTAATAAAAGGTTATATAAACCAAAAATCACATCACATTAGGTTACTCCCAATCCCAAAGGATCAGTCACTTATCCCAAATCAACTGATATTCTGCATCTTACACCAAAAACAATGTTGGTAGCCAATTCTCTAGTAAACTAACTAAAGATTTATTAGCTAAGAAAAAGATATGAGAGTTATTGAGAGGTTAAAGCAAGTAAAATATATTAATAGGTGAGTCAAAGTTTGTAAATCCAAATGTTAGCAGAGATTCAGTAATCTGCCAATCTCCAAAAGTCTTCAGGGTTACCCAGGATAACTCTGGGGATCTCTGTTCACTCACTCAGTATTTCCACCCTGCTGGAATCCAAACAGTCGAGAGATGCAGGATCATTCCATGAATCCATATTTATAGCTTTTCCACATAGAAAGCAATCTGATAAGTGTTTTTACTTCTCCATGACTCCTTGCTTTCAAATTAGCATTTTCTGTTACAGCTATTAAGTCCTTTGTTAGCATTTCCAAGGTTCCATTCATGTTTGATGAGTTTAGTGACAGGGATAGTCACAGTGTAAAAGATAATGTAATAGCAAACAACAATCTTTCATTAGCTTTCATGAAGTTTTAACACCTGACCGTAATCTTACGTTAACACACTTTTGATTTAGGGTTATTTAATTACAGGATATATGTAATGTAGAAGTAATGTAATAGAAAACTACAGCATATAGACAGATGAAAACAATACAATCAACATCTCCTTTGATATTCACATGGAAGTGAATTGTCCTGAGAATCTGGAATGCATTGGTGCATGGCCTGTCAGTGTCACAGAATGGAAGACTGCCTTTTGGACCCAGTATGGCTACTCTGAATATTTAGACATGCCATTTGGATTGCCTAATGCCCCGCAATAGTCCAGCATGTAATTAACAATGAGCTACAAGACCTATTGGACCAGCTTGTAGTGATATACTTAGACCAGAGGTTTTCAAACTGTGGTCCATGGACCACCAGTGGCCTGCAAGTTCCATTCAGGTGGTCCACAGATAATTCCCTCTAAGGTGCACACCTGGGTGGCCGCACACGCGATAATGAAGGGCCATCCACCTAACTAGAGGATCCGCGTAGGTGTGGCTCCACTAATGAAGTGCCTGGACGCTGGAGAAGATGCACATATAAGGTGAGGTGGTGGCCTTAGGGGGAATAGAGGGTAGGTGGGAGGGGGCAGTTGACTGAGAAGAGGGTGTGGGAGGAATTTGGGACGTGCAGCGCTGCGATGGCCAGAGAAAGAAGTGACTTTTCCCAGCTCCAGGCTGCAGCTGGCAGGGAGAGACAGCCCTCCTTCCCAACCTCAGCTATGTGGCTGCTGTGGTGGGGGAGAGACCCCCCCCCCTCCTTCCCAGTCCCAGCTCAAGATCTGCCGCAGCAGGAGAAAGAGGGAGAGATCCCTCTCCTTCCCAGCCCCAGCACATCCATTGCATTAGAAGGTAAGACTACTGATATTAAAATATGAGTTGTGTGCTTTTATTTGTAGAACAAAAAAAGTTTATTATTATTAAGGGCTTTTTTTTATATTGTGCTTTTATCCAAAGCACTTTACAATAGTTAACTAACAGTACAAACAACATTTGAAAAGATTATTAAGTGGTCTGCCAAGACCCTCAGTACATTTTCAAGTGTTTCATGAAAAAAAAAGTTTGAGAACCACTGATTTAGACATTATATTGATCTTCTCAGAGAATCTGGACCAACACACATTATTCACATCCACACAGTCCTGGAGAGACCACAACAATATGGTCTCTACTCTAAACTTGAAAACTGCACAATTGAACAGACCTCAGCTGAGTTTCTCGGTTCCATCCTGTCCCTGGAAGGAATCAAGATGAATCAGTACAAGGCCCAGGCTGTCTGCAACTGGGCAACTCCCTGCAATGTGCACAACCTGCAATGTTTTGTAGGCTTTGCAAACTTTTACCAGAGGTTCATCTAAAACATGCCAAGTACCTCACTGTCCCACTCTGGAAGAATGACCTCTTTCAGTGGTTGCCCGAGACCCAGCACGCATTTGAACTGCTAATGCTCACCTTCATCACTGCTCCAGTATTGGCTCACCTGGACGTGGCACAAGTTTTCATTGTGGAACCTGATGGTTCAAGCAGAGTTGTTGGGTGGTCCTCTCCCAGAGGCATGGACTCAAGCAAATACTGCACCCCATTGCCTACTACTCGAGGAAACTTGCCTCTGCTGAGTGAAACTATGAGGTCTTGGACAAAGAGCTATTGGCAATTAAGACTGCCTTTGAAGAGTGGCCACATGACTTGGAAAGGGCCCATCATCTGGTCCAGGTATTTACTGATCACAAGATCTTCCAATACCTGTGCAGGGCCAAAACCCTAAACCAACAGACAGCTTCAGAAAGCCCGATTCTTCTCCTAGTTCAACTACTTTGACCTACCGCCCTAGAACTAGAAATGGCAAAACTGATGCCTTGTCCTGAAGTTATGACTCTGAATCATGAGGCTCCAGTCTGGAATGCAACCCCACTCCAATATCTGCTGATGCTCATCTGTTCTGCCTCTGTCTCTGGAATTCCACCGGATGAGGTGGCAATTATTGATTGATAACCACACAACAGCTGAGTGGGGATCACATTCATAAGGGACCATTTCTGTGTTCCCGCCGGACATGCGAGAGTGGTGATTCTTCAGGACACGGGCCGATATAAAACCCAACAATTAATGTCCAAATACTTCTGCATGTGCCCCACAATAGAGACCTTTGTTGCCTCCTGCCACGTTTGTGCTGCACCAAAATCCCCCGCCAGAAGCCCTGCTGTCTCCTCCAATCTCTGGAAACTCTATCTTGGTCCTTGGACTTTGTGGTAAAACTACCAGAATCCAGCAGTTTCAGGACAATCTTGACAGTGGTGGATTGCTTTACAAAAATAGCCCACTTCAGTTCCTCTGCAGGAGAAGCCACATGGCTCTGGATAAACAATGTAGTCCATCTTCATTGCCTCCCAGCTCACGTCACTTCTGATGGGGGCCCCAGTTCACTGCCTGCTTCTGGCAGGAGGCCCTACGTCTATTAGGAATCTACAAGCACCTGTCCTCTGCCTATCATCCTCAGTCAAATGGCCAAACAGAAAGAATCAACCAGATCCTAGAGCAGTATTTACGATGCTAAATCAACTACCACTAGGACAACTGGTCGACACTATTACCACATGCCGAATTCTTGTACAATAATGCAGACCATGCATCCATAGGCCACAACCTCTTTTTTGTCCACTATGAGTACCACGCCCAATTTCACCTACAGCTACTGACATCCTCCATGAACCCATAGGTATTGATCCTAGTACAATACATCCATCACATCCAGGAGGAGGTGAAGGGACAGCTTGAGAAGGCAAAGGAGGATTACAAAAGGCATGCAGACCAACAGAGGCAACAAGGCCCCCACCTACTCTGTAGGACAAAAGGTATGGCTTTCTACAGAACACTTCTGCACAGACAGACTCTCTTGGAAACTAGACTACTGGTCCTTGGCCCACATCAGATTTGGTGACAAATCAACCTAGTCAATTTTGAAACCCAGCTCCCTTGATTCCCTAGAGTCCATCCTGTGTTCCACGTCTTAGTTCTAAAACACTACACTGAAAGCACATTACCCCATACAGCCCAATCACTGCCCTCACCAGTGCAAATGCAAGGTGAGGAGGAATACACTGTCAACAAAGTCCTTGATTCCAAAGTCCAGTGGGGTAAATTGTGGTACCCGATTGAGAGGGAAGGTTATATCCCAAAGGAGCACAGTAGGAAGCCAACTGAGAATGTTCATGGTCCTGTCCTGGTTTGGGCCTTCCATAGGAGACATCCTGAGAAACCTGGCCCCATGTTGCCCAGAGGGCACCCCAAGGCAAGGGAAGTGATGTCATGACCCTATGGCCTCAAACCTGGGTACACAGGAGCAGCCATGCTCCAACCCTCCACTTGGCAGCCTGCTGACAGCTGCTTACCTAGGATCAACAAAGCTCAGCCCCAGTAGAAGAATCCACCTATGAGCATGCCTTGGCCATGACTCTCCCTCTCATAGATGGCTACAGCTTTTAATAAAGCTCTTTTCTGTAATAGGGTGTAATACCAGGTCTCCAATAAGTAAGAGATTAATTCCAACTTCCCTTTCCTCCATCCTTGCACAAGTGCTGAGGAGACAGGTTATAGGTAATCATATCCCATGTTAATAGGTGTAGTGTAAGATCCTAGGTAGACTAGAGAGAAGAATGGCTATTGGGGAACCAAACAGGAGAAGTTGCCTCTGAAAAGACAAGTCTAATTCTAAGATTGGAATGTATACCAGGCTCCATCTTTTTTGTCATGCTTGTTTTTGCTTATGGTAACTCGTTCTGATTTATAGATATAAAGCTTTACTTCAGCTAGATAAAAAAACTTGCTGATTACAAACCTTGCTGATTACTGCTTTCTTATTTCTATGAATCACCTCTTCAGTTAGCAGTTCTCTAGTTCCAGGGAGCCCACAATGAAACTTATGAGAATTAAATTTTAAGAAAGAAAGAATTTGTGCTCTCAGCATGGTCAGAGTGCTATAATTAAAGACAAGGTAAAATATTACCAGGATGTTTCTGCTCAGACATTCCAATGATGGAACCCTCCCCATTTCAGAGCTGAGCTCAAAAGAGCAAGTGGAGAGGTCCCACGAGCAGTGAAACCGCAAATAAAGGGAAGAGTCATATTTTCTCATGTTTGGGAATACTTTTCTTCTGTCAAGTGCCTCAGTTATCATAACCTTTGTGAATATCCAAGTATTAAATGGCCTGTTCAGAAATGATTTAATTCCAACAATCCACATGGAAAAATTAAACAGACTGGAAGCCCTGTTCTCCCTTTCTCACCTCTCCCCATTGGCACTTAGACTGTGACAGAGATGGGAAGGTTCAGCTTTCCAACTTCAAATAAAGTAAAGCGGCAACAATCATTTGGCCATCCTCTAAGGCCAGGAACTACCAGACAATGCTATAGTGAATAAGGAAATAGTGGAGACTTTAAAGTTACTCGCCACTCCACACAGATAGACCCTGACAAGATCTCACCTGGAAGAAACATCATCTCAAGGAAGATCTACACTAATTTTATCACTGTCAAAGCACGGAGAATTAAAAGACTCCTATCCAGCTGAGATGAGGATGTGGCAGGTTAGGTGCTCAGAGGTACCTTATGCAAATGGTGCTTGTAAAGAGATATAATCAGGAGACAAAATATTAATCAAACATTGATGTTGTTAACCAGCATACAGTATAAATACAACAAAGAATTCCTTGAAATGAGCATGGCCATTCTACCTATATGTGCATTTCTCTGTGTATTATTGACATTACATGTCCTGGGAGGGTTATCAACATAAAAATCATTTTTACAAGGCTTAAGGCATGTAGGTCACAGAGGAAGATTTCCCTACCTCAGCAAGCAAATGTGACAATAATGTGGTAAGACCAGGGCACTGGAGCAAGGACTCTGGAGCAAGGACTCTGGTTCCTATCCAGCCAAGAGAGAGTTGGTATAGAGTCTCCAGATCAGCACCTGCAAAGTAAAAAAAGAAAAAAATGAAGCGTGACGAGATATCTGAAGAAATTGGGATAATGCATGGAAAGAACACACTCTCCATGTGCCACTCTCAAAATCAGACCATAAGTCTAGTTATCTAATTCTTACTTTCTGACAAATCAAAGTTAAAAACTGACATGTTTATGCAATGTCCTTTCCAAGATTGTGTAGTTTAGACAAGGACTTAGGAAGGCAATTCAGGCTGTGTTTAGTTTGTCTCCAAGCAAGAGAAAATCTTGGGGGTGGGGTGGGTCTCTCTTTACTCAGTTACCTCAATAAGAATCATCTGTATTGACACTAAGCACAGATAACAGTCCTATGGCCTTACTTTTTAATAATGGAGATCTCCTAGAACTGGAAGGGATATTGAGTCCAGCCCCCTGCCTTGACTAGCAGGACCAAGTACTGATTTCGCCTCAGAGCCCTAAGTGGCCCCCTCAAGGATTGAACTCACAACTCTGGGTTTAGCAGGCCAATGCTCAAACCACTGAGCTATCCCTCCCTTTACAGCCATTTTAGATGAGTCTTGTTTACCACTAGACATGCAAGTTGGGAGAACAAGTGAATTGTAGAGTTAAAAGAATGATGGGGGTTCAAGGCCCGTCTTAGTCTCCCCAACATCTGGCCTGTGTGAGTGAAGAGCATCATTTTCCAGCACCATTTAATGTAGAATTTAGGAGACTCAAAGAATCACTCAATGAGAGGTGTGATGTGACAATGCAGCTGCATTCAAAATAGGTAGAAGGGGTGGGACCCTCTCTGCTCTGGGGCAATCTCACATGAGCAGGACTTAACTTAATAAACCCCTTCTTCCCCACCCAGAAACATAACAAAAGAAAAATTACTCATGAAATAATGTTTTTCCTTTTGCCCATTTTGTCAGCACCCCTGCTCTCCCTTTCCTATGTTAGGATGTATTAACTGGTTTTATCTCTGTGTGAAGTTGTGTCTCATATACTTGCAAAATGCCATGTACATCCATGATGGAGTTTCTAAATAATAATGTGAGAATAATTATATCAGGAAAAACAAGGTTAGCCAACATGGTGGGTAAATGCCACAAATCCCACACCGAGAAAGACCATGATCCTTAAGTCCTTGCCTCAGAGATGAGGCACTCAACCAGGTACACACAAGCACAAGTTAACTTGTACGAAGAGCCCCAACCAGGAGTGACGAAAATAGAGGCAGAATTTCTGCCAGACTCTCTTCTTTCAACACCAGTATTAAAAAAAATACAGAATATGATTAATTCATTTCACAGCTCACTAGTTCAAACTGTTAGTGCACAGATAAAAAACTGATGGTAGTCAGGTGTCCACATCATTAACCCAACAGAATGACTTGCATGACTAGTACCATTGTTGCAACAGATGGTCCAAGACATGAACTGGCCCACAAGACCAGATTCATTGCATTATTGGTGTTTCCCCCAGTAAAATGATGAAGAACATTGTCAGGACAGTGCATAGAGAAATCAGGCACTCTCAATGCCAGGCTACATCACTTCAGTCAGAAAACAAAGAACTTCAGTTTCCAGGACTTAGTAACTTCCTGGATATGTACATTCAAATAGAAATGAAAAAGTAGGAAGTAACGCTGTGCTAATATGCAGGCCAGGTTTATAAGGCACCATGGGGTAGGAAGAAAATGGCACCAGTCTACAGGTCAAGGTTTCAGAGCTCTGGTGGGGCACTCAGCAAGAGGAGTAGATTGCCAGTCTGCAGGTCAAGGTTATGGAGCACAGATATGGTAGTGAGAAGTGAATAGTATGTTTCTCTGTGGGCCATAGCTAGCTTGGAAATGACAGGTGCAGAGTGATTATTGGGTTATGGGGCAGGGATATGATAGTACTTGTAAAATGGTTGGTGAAATCTTAGGGTACGTCTACACTACCTGCTGGATCGGCCGGCAGCGATCGTTCCAGCGGGGATCGATTCATCGTGTCTAGACTAGACATGATAAATCAACCCTCGAGCGCTCTCCCATCGACTCCTGTACTCCACCACCACGAGAGGCACAGGCAGAGTCGACGGGGGAGCGGCAGCAGTCAACGCGGTGAGTAGGTCTAAGTACATCGACTTCAGCTACACATAGTCACATAGCTGAAGTTGCATAACTTAGATGGATTCTCCCCTTCCCCCCAGTGTAGACCAGGCCTTAGTTCCTTTCACCCACTGTAACAAAATCATGACCCTTGTGATCTCTCCTAAATCCCTTTTTCAAATTTAATTTGCTACTGTACCTCTCTAAGTTACTTGGCCTTCCAGCCTTTTCACTACCTCATCACTGCTGCACGATGTTTAAATCTTAGCTCTGTGGGGCAGGGATTCTTTTTGTTACTTGTTTGTACAGCCCTAATTGCGGTTCAGAATCCCTGAGCACTGCCACAACAGAATTTAATATTAATAGTTCTTACTAATATTTTTAAATAATCCATTCAGAAAAAAATGCATTTTCCCAACTTTCTGACTCTCTAACCCCTGAATATTCCCTCAAGAAATACCTTCTTCCAAGGGCTTTGTGTTCTGAACACATTGAATCACTGTGTTTGTTATCCTCCATTGTTGCCTTTTCTGGTACTTTCTCATAGTCATTACTCTAAAATTTCATTGTCCCTTGTGTGTTCCCTTTGCCTCCAGATGCTCCTCTCCAGGGATAAATCCCATTGCAAGGAGAGAGGATAAACAGCTCCAAATGCCTCCACAATCTTAAATGGTGTGAAATTGCCCCTTTGTACTGTGCTACAAAGGAGGGTTAACTTGCAAGTGCTAGCAGACCCTGTGGCATGAGGGGTAAATCAGTACACCTCTATCAACTGGGAAAAGACTAAATCCCCCCATATCTGACAGATTTTCTGTAGGGGGCTAAGGTGAGCGAAGACTAAATCTGTCCATTTGGGGGCATATTACTGGGAAGAGGATTAATTCCTCTGTGTCTGGGAGATAACTTGGGGATAAATCCCCTCAGTATCCAGATTATTATTGGAGACTGGGGTAGGGGGAGGATAATCATATTGTCCCTGTCAGATTACTGAGAGAAGAATAAATCATCACATGCCCTGGCAGATTAGATTGAAGGGAGGAATAAATCATCCCCATTTCTGACAGATTACTGAGGGGACTGTTCCCTCATATTTCTGGCAGACTATGGGAGGTCAATCCCACTTTGGTTCTGGTAACTTCCCCCATCTCTGGCAGACTAATGGAACAGGGGTGAATCACCCCCACATCTCTGACAGATTATAAAATATTATAATCCCTTCCCCCATATCTGTGGTGAGGGAAGGGCAGTGAGATTACGGGGGTAAATCCCATTCCCTGTCTCCAGGAGATTATGGGGAGTAAATCCTGTTTTTCCTCAGTTCTGGCATTGAGACACAAGAGTCTTGATTACACTCTGCTCTTTCCCACTCTCTCCAACTGTCACTCCTAACTGCCGTGGAACCTTCCAGCACCAACGTTCCATCCACCTCGCTCCTGAAGGGGCCAACACACTCAATATTATTTTTCTGTTAATTCAGACATCTTGTCTTCAAATAGATCGTCACTGTAGGGGGAGGTGGCAGGGACCCCCTCACATTGTACCTATCCCTTGCATGGCAACTAGGGTGACCAGATAGCAAGTGAGAAAATCGGGACAGGGAGTGGGTGGTAATAGGTGCCTATATAAAAAAAAGCCCCATATATGGGACTGTCCCTATAAAATCAGGACATCTGGTCACCCTAATGGCAACATACATTCCTCTTGCCTCCCACCACAGATCTAAGGGGTGACTGAGCAATAACCCTGCCAGAAGCACAACTCAGTGAAAGGACAAAGAGCATAGGGAAATGGCCTCTGCTCTCTCTGCTCCTGGGTGGGAGGGAAGGAGTAGTAGTGCTGGCTCTTTCTGGGGTATATACTTGTCTCCAGCAGCCTTCCACAGGCAGACCTGACTGTCCCTGCATCCTTCTCTCTTTCTGGCAAGGGTGGTGTCGGGGGAAGGGATGAGGCATCAGTATTGTGTGTGTGTGTTTTGGGAGGTGTGGGAGGGTTGCAGCTGATCCTCCTCTTCCTCATCACTGTTTAACCTGGGAGGTAAAGAATTGCTTGAGCCTGCCTCTTGCCCTCAGGCTTGCTGAAGGGAGCCTTGGGTCTGAGTCCTCACTGCCACTGTAGCAGCTGAAGAGTATGTTTCTTCATGAGAAGGGGTTTTTCCCTCTCTGGTGACCTAAGACTTCTGATTTCACCACAGGGTTTTACTTAGTTAAATTTAGGCATATAGCAATGTCTAATCATTTGTAATTGAAAATAAAATGAAGATCTGGATATTGTAGTGCAGAGAGAAAATGGACCACAGACATCCTGTGACTACTAGAGAAATAGGGAAGAGAGAGAGAGGGAAGAAAGGTACATGGTTGCCCAGATACGCTTCTCCCCTGTCTGCTCTGCCCTGACTGCTCTGCCCACTGGAATCTGACATACAGAAAACCCACCCCCAGCTGTCTTTGTGCATAGGGCTGTCTGGCAGCTCATATTGTGGAGCACTGCTCTGAAAAGCTTAGGCATCTGTTTTGTCTTGCTGCATGCCCACATACTGAGGATGCTTGTTTTCATCTGATCACAATTAGCACCGTGCTAAATTCCTTGTGCCCTGCACTAATTCAGGAGGATGAGCATGTCACACCCCACCAAGAATTACAACTAATCACAGAGGATTCTGGGGGCATGCCAACCCTTTCATTATGCTTTTGTTTCAAAAGAGAGAGATGGTGGGAGTTTTAATCTGTGTTTTCTTTTTTGTTGGAAATAACCGTGGAGGCATTGGAGGGTGCAGATGCCATCAAGAATGGCCTAGGGGGTCAATGTGTGTGCGCGTGTGGGAAACCCAGTAAGCCAGTTGGTTGTATTTAGACCTCATCCCTTCACCCCAATGGCTGACTGACAGGTTAGAAAACATCCACATTGGAAATCCCCCAAAACACCCATGCTACAAGCCTGGATTACAGTGTTGTCTGACTGCAAGGCAACTAAAAAACTGGTCTAGCAAGAGCATTACAAGCTGAGGAAAAATATGCAACCATATGTTATTGCCCTTCTTCCTCTTTTCTGTAATGGCATATATGTTTAAAACAAACGTTCTCAGGGCAGGAATGTTCCCGGATTATACTTTTCAAGTAAGAGAAAAGAAGACAACCAGTATTGCTAGAGCTTAGTATTTAATGGCACAGATGCCTGATACCCATTCCTTTAAACACAGAGAATGTCTCCAACTGTGCAGCTACCAATGGAGCCATCATTTCTCAGTGCAGAAGAGTGGCCACTGGAGGGAGGGAGAGCCCTCTGACTACCAGCTCAGTCACAATGATACTATCACCCATTGTGCGTAGGTATTAGAAGGGTCTCAGAACACTGGATGAATTTGACACACCTTGAAAATACACATAAGTTCACGGGGCAGGGAAAGGATAAATCCTCTATTTTAACTTAATACTTGCTGGCTTTAGTTGTTTTTAATCACCAGTTTAATGTAGTTCATTATGGGAACCTTATGAAATTGCAGAAGATGTGACTCTGGCAAGAATGCAAACCCCAAATTCTGTATGTTAAACTAGCATAATTCCTTATGCTTCCAAATGGTAATTCCTATGAGCCTGATGACACAGTCACCATCTGACACAGATTCAACGGGATGCTATTTCAAGCTTTTCCAAGCCAATCCAGGTACCTTTCATTTAAATGGATTCTTGGTGGCCTAGTTTCAACACTCAGAAGCCTCCGATTGTTGAATTCCATATTTTTATAGTGTACCTCAGTAATTCATACTAGTGAAGAGGAGACTATTGTGAATTACTGAATTTATCAGATTAGCAAGTATGCAGACAAACATTATATAAAAAAGGCCGAATAATGCATCACAATATGCACTTTGTTAATTTATTTTGATAACCACAGTTTATTTATGACAATTCATAACGTAATAGTAAATGTAAAATAGTATACTTGGTAAAAATAACAACTTCTTAGTAATACTAGAGACTCGCATATTTCATTGCTTATGTAAGATGAGCTTTGCTCTCCGCTAGGCCCTTGCCCCACTATGACAGACAGACAGACAGACATGTCATTGAGTTTGAGTACAGGGCCTTACTTGGCCAGTGAAGCCTCATTATTGTATCTGGGGCTTAATATCCTCTGAAAAGTGGGAAATATATAAATCTTCTGTGTCAGCTATAAAGAGCAACATATAGCAAGATATCAAGCCTTCTGTAAAATGTCACTCTCTACCCTCCAGTACACCTGGGAACCTGACAGGTATCATATGGATTGTTTCATCTGCTGCTCCATGACAATATTGTGATGTCAGAAATATGTGAGGAGGACACATTAATAGAGGTACTCAGATAGTGATTACTTAGGAGAAATAAAGAGAGAATATCAGAATCTCCAGGAGGAAAGTTACTACAACACATTAAATCAGGACATCTAAATGGTAATTTTTACATCCCAGTTTCTATCTCATTAGTCTGTATAATTTATATTCCTTAGACTAGTAAGAGCAGTTTGGTTGTACAGTTTGATTAAAAGAACTGAGCATTTGATCTGTAATTGTTTTTCCAAAGGCTGTATCTTTTTCTGTATTATTGCTTTACATGACTTGGGTTTGTACAATATTGAAAATCAATAAAATGCATGAAAAAAAAGTATTTTTTTCCCCTTAAAAGTGAAATGATCTTGTTAGGATTCTCGTGCAGTCATTCAAAATTGAGTAGCCAAATTTTCTTCTTCTTGTGCTCTTATATACCTGTAGATCAGACCTGTAGGTATGAGTGCTAAGGCCAAATTTTGAAGGAGCTCATTGGAAACAGATTATCACCTACACACTACATGAAGATCTGGGGGTTACAGTGGATCACAAATTGAATGAGTCAACAATGTGATACAGTTGCAAAAAAAAGGGTAATGTCATTCTGTGGTATATTAACATGAGTGTCACATGTAAGCAGCATGAGAATTTGTCTCTCTCTATTTAGCACTGGCGAGGTCATAGATGGAATATTCTGTCCACCTCTGAGTGTCACACTTTAGGAAACATGTGGACAAATTGGAGAGATTCTAGAGGAAAGCAACAAAAATGACAAAAGGTTTAGAAAACTTGATGTATGAGGAAAAGTTTAAAAAAAAAGGGCATATTTAGTCTTGAGAAAAGAAGCTGGGGGAAGGGAGGAATCTTCATTTATGTTAAGGGATGATATAAAGAGGACTGTGATCAATTGTCCACTGAAGGTAGGACAAGCCATAATGGGCTTAATCTGCAGCAAGGGAGATCTACTCTCGATATTAGGAAAAACTTTCTAACTGTATGGGTAGTTAAGATCTGGAACAGCCTTTTAAGGAGGCTGTGGAATCCCTAGCATTGGAGGTTTTTAAGAATGGGTTAGACAAATACCTGTC
Source organism: Chelonoidis abingdonii (assembly GCF_003597395.2). Lineage (NCBI taxonomy): Eukaryota > Metazoa > Chordata > Testudines > Testudinidae > Chelonoidis > Chelonoidis abingdonii. Next base: position 41,917,378 of record NC_133787.1, on the reverse strand, counting down.
AGGGATGGTCCTGCCTCAGTGCAAGGGGCTGGATTAGATGACTTCTCAAGGTCCCTTTCAGCCCTACATCTCTATGGTTCTAAAATATTATGTCCGCATGTGATAGGGTGCTAGGCAGGAACTCCTAAGCCAGCCCTCTGTCATGCCAGCTCCAATTAAGGGAGGTAAATTGGAGCTGGCTAGAGAAACCTGCACCAGACTGGCAAATGGGAACAGCTGCCAGCCTAATTAGCCTGTGGATACATATAGGCCCAGAGCCTGGCGAGGGGATGGGGCTGGATGCTGGAGCCAGCTGCTGGAGCCAGGGCTGCATACGCAGCATGCAGCTGCCTAGGGCACCACAAAATTTGGTGCCTCAAATTACGTGGTGTCCTATGCAGCTGCGTATTCTGTGTATGCCTAAGGATGGCCCTGACTAAACTACGCTAAGGGAACTAAGAACTAACAAGTTTCTAACAAGTATTTACAACAAAGTTCACAACTAGCAGTTGAGAAGAAGTAAAAGCTTGCCAAGGCAAGGAGACGTTCCAGCACCATCACTGGTGGTAAGAAGGAACTGAGGGTAGGGGGAGCAGCATATGTGCCAGAGACAGTCCCCTACAGATATGGCGAGCACACATACATACAATGGAATGGACATGAGCAAGCACTTGGAGAACAGTTTCTACAGGGCCTTCCCGAGAACATACAAGTATGGGTTAGGCAGCATCAACCAAGTACAGTGGAGGGGGCTGTGAAACTGACAGAGGAGTATCCGGAGGCAGACTTCCCCAGGAAAGAGGGATGGCCATATAAAGACCTGGAGTCCGGGAGAAAGCCCAGAGAACTCCTGCCGGGAAATGGCCCAGAAAGGAAAAGGGAAGATACCCTAGGATCTCCCCCAGGTGCCCGACCGATCATTTTCTGGCAGTGTGGGCAACTGGGAAATAAAAAGGGGGACAGCCCGTAGATGGAGTGTGGCTGTGCCGAGTTTTGCAGCCAGACTAACACTGGAGGGCAGGGGAAGGGGCAGAAACTGTCCACAGTTCCGGTGATGGTGGGGAGGAAACCCCAGAGGGGCCTGATAGATACGGCCTCAGCCTACTCTCTTGTCCAGAGTGCACTGGTAAAGCTGCACTAGATGATTTCCAGAGCCAAGATGAACCTCAGATGTGTCCACGGGGATAGGAGACAGTGTCCTATGGCCCAGGTGCCCCTCATGGTCTCGGGCAGTTTTCGCTGAAAATGGGTCAGGGCAGTGGAGGGGCTGCCTTATTCACCAGTGTTGGACACGGACTAGTACCCCTTCCCAGGAGCGAAAGGAGGTGGTGGGAGGAAGACTACGGTGGGGAAAAGGAGAGTTCCCCCCAAAAAGGGAGTGGAAATGCCTAAACCACGAAGCCCCAGTAAGGAGGGAGACCAACGTCCTCAGGAGATTGCAGTGAAAAGCCTTAGACAACGGAGCCCAAGTCGGGAAGGAAGTGAGGAAGGAGGGATGGGGGAAACATCTGACACACCATCCCTGTGAGGTGGGGCTGTACAATTAGTTCCATTTTACAGATGTGGAAGTGAGGCACAGAGAGAATAAGTGACTCGCCCAAGGCCACATAAGAAATATGTAGCAGAGCAGAAACTTGACTAATGCCTCTTGCCAGTACAATACCATTTCTTTTACATTCTGCTCATCACCCTGGCCTGCCTGATTTCTCACTGACAGAGAACACGCTTAAGTCTTACAAAGGAGCATGACTAAAGCCACTCACCAGAACAGTGCCCTCTTTTTTTGTGGCTTCCTCTGGGGTTCCTCAGCAGAATCATATAAAATAAAAGTACAGCATTCACTATTTACCCGTCAACCCCAGATTAGGATTAGGATATAGATGTTATGTGAGGTAATGACCATGAGGAGATGAGAAAAGTGTAGCTACTTAAAGAGATTAAGGGTTTCACTGCACAGTAATTGAAAGGCCCAGCAGTCTCACTGTGACCATTAATATCTACAAGGAAAGAAGACCAGTCCGTTATAGCATTAAGCAACAAAATCAACACAGCGACAATGTGCAGGATGTGACACAAATTGACAAAAGGCAGGACATTCGTAGGCAAGGGTGACAACTTGGCACTAACACATGATGATACAAAATGACCTAACATGGTAAATCAAGGACAGTATGTCAACTTGACTCTGCTACCATTTGTGAGCATATGTCTCAGTATAATGTTATTAGACCTTTGTATGGAAGGCTGTAAAATGTATATTGTTTACGTCAGCAGAGCTGAGCTAAATTTTTCAACCAAAACTTTTGTTGGCATAAAACACAGATTTGGCAACACAAACATTTTGCAAAGTCATGTTAAATTCACCAAATTGTTTTGGTCGAAAAACCAATGAAACAAAAAAAAAAAAATCCAAAAATACTGAAATCTTTAGTTCCTATATTTTCAGAACAGAATGTTTTGATACAAAATGACTTTTCATTTAAAATTTTTCTTTCATTTACAAACATTTTGTAAAGTTAAAAATGCTCATAATTGAAACAAAATATTTTGTTTGACCCAATTGTTTTTTGTTAGTTTATTTGCTAGATTTTTTTTAAATTGGTTTTGGTTTTACCTGAAAAGTCCATTATTTTCACATCTCTGCTAGTGAGGCTTTTGTAGCTGTACCAGACCATTAAAGAAATATGTATTTAGGACGAGTTTGATATATTTTCCATATCTGCATTTTTTGGGGGAACTCAATATTATTTCCCTGAGATTCTGAAATAAGACAGGTTCTAGAGAAATAGATATACTTGGTCATCTAGAATTTTTCTTTTACTTGTAAGATCTTTCTACAGACTAGTCTCAAGTCACTACAAATTTATATCATACTTTGCGTATATAGGCCAAGTTCTCATCTGGTGTAAATCAGTGTAGCTCCTTTGAAGTGAATGCAGTTATATACCAATTTATATCACCCAAGGATCTGGCCAAGTCTTCGGGATTCTTCAGAAATGAAAGATGCCACATAAATATCTCACTTAGTTAACTTTAGTATTGTATTATAAGATTTTAAATACCTATTTAATGTGTACTGTAGTCTTTTTTAATGCACACTAATCACAGACTGTTCCAGCTATATTTATTCTGTTGCAGTGCATCACAGCAATAGCTATGTAGATAAACACAATTCTAAAGGTACAGAGTGCTATGTGGCACCTTTCCCAGGTTCATAACTCACTTTCCAAATTGCCAGCTGCAGTGAAGATATGCAAAATGAATTGTGGGACAACTTATATATTTTTTAAACTACAATATTTTTCAGTTAAAGTATCTGAGTTTAAAACACAGCATAATTATTTATTCATTTGGAGTTACCTTTACATAGTTGGAAAATGTCTATATTAACTGCTTTGAAAAGTTTTCCAAAATTTCCCCCTAGCTGTGACCTTGTGGCTAAGTTAAGTCTAAAAGCAAATTCAAAACAGGAATTTATAATCAAAATGTCAATTGGCGGTAAACACTTAGCTTTAGAGAATTGACTTATTCTTTTGCAAACTAGGGTTATCAGCCAATTTGAGGTCTTTGGCTGAGGCCATGTCTATACGACGCGCCGTATCGGCGCGTTACAATCGATTGCTCGGGGATCGATATATTGCGTCTCATCTAGACGCGATATATCGATCCCTGAGCGCGCTTACATCGATTCCGGAACTCCACCAAAACCAACGGAGTTCCGGAATCGACATGGCGAGCCGCGCACATCGATCCCGCGCGGTGAAGACGGGTGAGTAGATCGATTTTAGATAATCGATTTCAGCTACGCTATTCTTGTAGCTGAAATTGCGTATCTAAAATCGATTTTCGCGCGTCGTGTAGACCTGGCCTGAGTTTCAAACATGGGCTCTTCACCAGGATGCCCAAATTCAGTGTTACCAACTCTCAATGTTTTATTGCAAGTTTTGTGATATTTGGTGATTTTCTTAAAGTCTTGGAGTCATGTGACAATGTCAAGTATCAGAGGGGTAGCCGTGTTAGTCTGGATCTGTAAAAGCAGTAGAGAATCCTGTGGCACCTTATAGACTAACAGACATTTTGGAGCGTGAGCTTTTGTGGGTGAATACCCACTTCGTCAGACGCGTCTGTTAGTCTATAAGGTGCCACAGGATTCTCTGCTGCTGTGACAATGTCAGAATCTCAGCTTTTGTTAAAAACAGAAAAGGAAGTTTTTAGACTGCACAGTTGTGGAGAAAAGCTTGAAAATGTGTGTAATAAAAGGTCAGAAACCAGAAGGCAAATAGAAAGGATACAAAATGTACTTTCTTTTTCAAGCTTGAGATTGGGGGGTGGGGGGGAATCCAACATGATTTTTGAACACTTAGTGTTGGCAATACTGCAAATCCCACATCACATTGGAACTTGTGTGAAGAAAATTGACATTTACACACCAATCCGCTGTACACAGGGTCGTCCCGGGGTGGGTGGGGGGTTGGTGCAGGGCCTGAGGTGGAAGTGACAGATTCATCTCTTCTGGGACTGACCGTGGCAGCCAATCGCACCAGCCTGCGGGGCTCCCCAAAGCGTAGGACCTGGAGCAGGAGGCCCCGGGGCAGAAGTGATGGATTCCTCTCTTCCACGACCGACCGTATCCGTTAATCACACCAGCCTGTGGGGCCCCCCGAAGTGCGGGGCCCGGAGCAGTCAACCCGATTCATCGTACCCAAGGCACAGCTCTGGCTGTACATCTTGGGGTAAGCTGTAAGTCAGGGGTCCCCAACATGGGCTGCAGAGACATCTAAATGCGCCCACGTCCTGGCTGGCGGTGGAGCACCTGCCGAAATGCTGCCGAATTTCTGCGGCATTTCGGCAGTGACACCTTTCGATGACATCACTTGTCAGCGGCAAGTGGCGTCATCAAGAGGTGTCGCCACCGAAACACCACAGAAATTTGGCGGCAACGCCTCTCGATGATGCCACTTGCTGCCGACAAGAGACGTCATTGAGAGATGTTGCAGCCGAAAATCCACAGAAATTCGGCGGCGATGCCTCTCGATGACGCCACTTGCCACCAACAAGAGACATCACTGAGAGGCATCACCGCTGAAATGCCGCAGAAATTCGGTTCCACCGCCGCCACGGTCCTTCGTCTGGTGCCTGCCAGACGAAAAAGTTAGGGACCACTGCTGTAAGTGAGCTTTCCTTCCTCTGCCACCACCAACCTGGTTTCTGCTTATACACTGAGGACTAAGAAATTTCATCACACTTTTCACTGTGAGAAGCAATGCTGCAATCAGAGATGTGATGAAGTGCCTGTGCCACACTACTGATCTGAACCTTTGCACTAGCCCAGTGTATTCAATCTCAGCAAGAAGGGAATATGCTTGGACCTAGTGAGAAGGATGGATGTTCTGACTGTGTCCCTGCTAACAGTCATCCCTCCATTATCCTACAAGGGAGAGTAGGGGAAGGTTTCCTATGGTCTTTGCCTGTTGATACAGCCCTTCATTTTTGGTTTTTATCTTGTTTAAAAATTTCTGGGAATTTATAAACGCTTATTATAAACATTTTAAAATGGGTGAAAGATTGGTGCAAAAAATTAGCATCACAGTTTTCTGGGTAAATATGAGTGTTAAAACTGGGGGACATGAGAACAGAAAAAAGCAACAAATAGAGAAAAGTAAGAGTACTGAAAGTAAAAGCAGTTTAATGCTGCGGTTTATTTTATGAACTGTACATTAACAGTACACACACGTGTATCTTCCTCCACATTGCCTTACTTTAACAGACAGCCTTGCATTTACACTTAGACTAATTTATTATTAACATAAACACATTTACCAAATTCAGTATATTGGATTTTCTTAACATAATGAGTATTTTCATACACTTAAGTGGCCCAAAAATCAGCAGAAAATAGGTAAAAACCAAACAATAGTTATTGTAAAACCTGGGATTTTTTTTGATAAAAATCAGTAAAAACAAAAAATGAAGTCCCTTAAATATATAGAATAAAATGAGGGAAAGAGAGATAAAAGGGGGTCATTAAACATGGAGCAAAGTAAAGGAATCAGAAGTCTCCAGCCACTGGCCCTCTCCTGGAACGGAAACCGGGTTAATGAATAAGCCAGGTAGATTTGTTTTGTTTGCTATTTCTTTAACCAAGGGAAAATGTGTCAGTAGGATTCCCAGTCTCCAAGACTGGGCTCCCCATTTTATTCTCCATTCACTCATTCTTATACATACAGCTCTGGTGAACTAACTAGAACTTGCGATCTGCCTACCTGAATCCTCCCTCTCTTTCTCTCTGCAGATATTTATTGCCATCATCATAATACTGCCAAACTCTAGGATTTTTTTACTACCTCAATCCACACAGCTTCATGGACTGACTCGTGAGTTGTGCATGTCTCTACAGCAGCAGCAGCAGCAGCAGCAGCAGGGGTATTGCTGTACAAAAGGAAGCACCAAGAGCCAAGATTATGTCTTCAGCATTTTACGGGCTCATGCAGTGCATCTATATCTTCTGTAAATAACCTCAGTTTTCACACGGATTATTTAGAATTTCTGATGAAACTGCAGAAATGTCAATGCAGAGTATGAGCGACCAATCAGGGAGCAGCTTTCTGACCTTTGCCCTTCTCTTCTTCAGCAGGACTGCTATTATCTTCAAGGGGAAAAAAACCCTCCTTGTCTCTTGTTATACCTTTTTATGATCTAGGATTCTCTTAATAATGACTCAATGTTACATAAAACAGCTACATTAATGTCACCAAGTCCCAAAAGTACTGAATCAACCCGACTCCTTCAGAAAGGAAGAAAGTAACAGATACCCAGAAGGAAAAGCCTTAATAAAGGCTCGATCCTAAAGAAGAGAAGAACTCCACCAGACTGCTTTTTACTTCCTATTTGAAATGGGATATTTAAAGGGCCATGTGGCCAAAGAAGATCAGAGTCTTCGCAAGATAACTGTGTCTGACTGAATACACCATCAAAGTGAACAAACCAAATGTGTGATTTTAGCTGGTGCTGTAAAGAGCTGCTCACCCTCTTACATTTGCATGCTCCAGTCCCAGCTGCTAATGGAGAAAGGAGAGGGGGAGGCTGGGTGGCTCAGTAAGCAGGCATTCAGCTTTCATCTCTGCAGTGTGAATGCTGGGTCAAACCAGCATCTTCAGTGAAATGAATTGTTTGGTCTCAGTTTAGTGAAAAAAGTAACTCAACTTTCAGCCTTGTGCATCTTGCCAAAACTGTTTCTGGTTCTATCCAGTTGGGAGAAAAAGCAAAGCCCAATATTTTGGTAGCACTACACAAATTAATAAATAATAATAATAATAATAATTTATTTGCTTTAGAGGAATGAAGAACTTCAAGTGTTAATATGTTAATATCCACAAGCATCAGATCTCTTAACAGCCAACCCAGGCTAGTTTGGTCAAGGACATTTGCTGTAGAATGCAACACTAATGCCTAATGTGAGCAAAAAGAAAAAGTAACAGCTCACAGTCCCAACCCATCCGCATTACATATCTGGATGTGATTGTGAAATTTAAGTCAGAAGAGTTGTGAATTGTGTTTGGGGGGAATGAAGGTGAATTAACACATTTGTAAGTGGTCAGATCATAAAGCCTAAACACAGGGAAAAAGCTGCGTGTTAGGTTTGCTGAATTCCAGCTGAACAGGGCATCTTTTCTTCCCACCTTCCTGATTCTGGGACTTAGCAAAGTCAAAGGGCCAAATTGATATGTGCTATAAGCAGGTGGAACATCCCTTATGGAGTCACACCCACTCACAAAAGCTAAATCTGATAGAGTGGGAGCAGAAGAAGAAACAGGACATGCACACTTTGTTGATAAAGAAGTAGTTTAAAATGGGAGGGGGGACTCTCAGCACCTTGAACTTGTATTTTTGAATAACTGTGTTCTATTGATGAGGGAGTGTGAACTGAAAATTTGCTGAAAGTTGAATTTGTCCCCTAGTTGGAGGTTTATTAGCTTCTCATTGGTTGAGAGATTATATTCCAGTTCTCCAGGAATACCAGGTTGAGATCATATAAATCCTGTATTCTGGCAGCAGCCAAAAACTACTAATATTTATATTAGCAACATCTCAATATGGAGCTGGTTGGAAAAGCATCTGTTATGTCCTGATTAGGCACTCAGAAATATGGCTGACATATGCTCTTCTCACCTCTTCCCGTTGCTTTGAAACATAATCACACAAAGGGTTCAAAACCTCCAGCAAACAGGTATGTCAGTCCAGGTGCCTTTAACAGTTTACTTGCTGGGACTCAGTGCACAAGCAGGTATTGGTATTCATGCAAATACAAGGAGCCGTTGCTTATTTTCCAAAGTAAATCGGCATTTACGACATCTGACTGTACCGAACTTTGTCGGTGCCCTATCAATGTATTCAGATACTGTCCCTGGAGACAAAGCCAAGAAATCAGCTTTGTGAGGAAAACTTTCAGAACGTGGTGATCGGTAGAGTTCTCTCATTTTTTTATTGTAATACCATCAGCTATGGAGCTCAATAGCCTCTCACCTTCCACTCTGGGTCAGCATGGAGTATGTTTGGAAATCAAGCAGCTACCCATTAATCCAAATGGATCGGGACACGGTGGTGCTGTTTAATGACCAATTCAACATGTTACTTCTCTGACACAAAGCTGGGCAGCTTTGAAAAATATGCCCATTGCCATTTGTAAAGCTAGAAGGGAAAAGGAATCTATTATTAATGGCAGAAAGAGAGGTGAAATCAGGGCAGGGATATAACATTAGCCATGGTTAGTGTGGATATGCATATAGAACAGAACAAAAGGTAAAGTAATTCCAAGGGTCTGAAGCCAGGGAATTCTATCCTTCACCTGCTCTGTAGCACCTGGATACTGCAGCCCATATGCTAGCTAACAACACTCATTAAGCAAAGGCAGGCATAACAGGGTGATGGATGAAAGGTCATCATTTCCAGGAAGTATCCTGGAATTTGTGGTTTATGGTCACCTTTGCTTTGATTCCAGTACTTATAGGAGTTTAAGTCTCTCTTTTCTAATATGACGCTATCCAAATAAAAGGTGGAGGGTGTAGCCCATAGGGCTAGCCTGCTTGCTTGCTTTTATAAAAAAAATTCCCCTCTCACCCCTATGGGTGGTATGTGTCTTCCTCAACCTCGGGTCCTCTACCAGAGGCCTGGGAGTTTGAGGGTTCTGCGCAGTATCTTA
>NC_133787.1:41896801-41906039 GCF_003597395.2 Chelonoidis abingdonii | reverse complement strand
TTTCTCCCATATGTTCTTCCAGTACTGTTCAGTTTCTGCTGCTGGTGGCTCTGCTGTTATTGTGTTGTTGCACTGCAGTTGGGAGTACACCTTGGATGGTTCCTTGGAGAACAGGGCATTTACTTTTTTGGCCTCATATATATATATTTTCTTATGGGTTTGATTTGTTGTTTTATTATAATAGATTTATATTTTTGTACTAGAGTATTTTTGTCGGTAACCCAAGGAACCCATGGGCCACATCTTGTATGTTGAGCTAAAGCAGGTTAGCATACATATGCTCAGGACCTTTAGCCTAGATAAGTGATGATGAGCTAAAGCATAAAGTTAGCGTATATATGTTCAGGATCTTTAGCATAGATAAGTGAGGATGAGTTAAAGTAAGTTAGACCTTTGGCTTAGATAGATGGCTACCTCAGTTCATGCCCTCTTTAAACTTAACAGGCACACAACAAAGAACATGGAAATAAGGGGTTAGTTCAGAAACAAAGGATGTGAGAATGAGCTAATGGTCATTAATATGTATGAACATGCCAACCTATAAACTAAGGAAACCCTGATATTTTGTGGGTGAGGAACTCCTTGCAAACTCTGTGTAGCCTGATTCTGGGACAAGAACCTTGTTATCTTATGATCAGATTAATGGGCAAGCCTATAACCCATATTATATAAACAATAATATTAATCCCCTAAAATCAGGCAACTGGGGAGGAGGTAGTAACAAAATGATGAGTGGAAATTCCATTGATAACAGGCTTGGGAAAGGAAGTCCCTTCAAATCTGACATCCTTCTGAACCCCAAGAGTGAATTCTGCAATTCACAGCATCTATCCACAGCATTCTCTAGAGCATCCACACGTTTACCCATACTTTTCATATTATTAGGATTCATAGTATTATGATAACTACTTAATGACAACCCTTTTGGAAAATCCTCATTGCCTATGCACAGTAGCCATCTTGAAACTTCAGTATCTACAGCTTTGTACAGCCTGATATGGAAATAGCATAACCAGCTGGGTCATATTACAGGCAAAACACCTACAACATTTCATTTGAAAAAACACAGCTATAGAAGCACAGAAAGGCACAATAATTCTCATGCCCCCACGTTCCCAGTCAAGCAAAAACTTTGTATGATAAGTTTAGCTAAGAATGAACTGTTATTATGAACACCTCAGAAAGAAGTTCAAGGAGAAAGAGCTCACAGACTGCACCATAATGATGCTGTTATAAACATTACATGGAAAATTAGCTTCACCAGGAGTTGTTACTCAACCTCCATGCTGCAAAGTGAATAATACATCTCTGATTTGCATGATATATGCTAGATATCATTGTATATTCACAGTATGCTGACAAATGGCCAGACTTTAGATGCCCAAAGTTGAAAGTTTTGGGTAATTCTATCTAAACAAGAATTTAGCCAAGAGACCAAACAACACATCATTTATTATATTCCATGATTTTTAAAAATATAAACAAGCAAACATGAATACCTAAAACAACAGTTGTAATATAAACGGAGAAAGCCAAGAAATTCTAAGGTAAGGCTGCCACAGCCCAAATTCCCACCAGCTAATGGTTTTCATTGCAAAGGCAGACAAACTGCTAGTACAGAGAATATGTATGTTTGCTTGTGTCCCCACATGTGAGTTGCCCACCCAAATGGGATTATTTCATCCACAATAAATATGCATCCATCATTGGGGCAGAAAATGAAAGTTGATGTGCACAACAGTTTACACACATGTAACATGACAAGGCCCCTGTCCTGAGGATCTGATAACCTAAATAAGACAAATAAGACAGGAAGAATGAGTGTTGGGTGGGAGAGGAGGTGAAGCACAAAAGGTTGGAAGCTGGTCTCTGGGGAGCCTTATTTAGAGCCTGTTTAGACAGCAACTTTTAAAGCACTGAGGGCTTGTGTTCAAACACCACAGACCCCTTCCAACCAAGACTGTGGAAAGATTTTGTAATAGGTCTGAAGCCCATTTTAGTCCTGTCTGCCCAGGCAAGCCAAAACAGTGATAACACATTCAAGGGAACACCATTCCTCTGACAGAGATCTTCACATGAAGTAGATCCATTAATTAATGTGTTTCAGTTTCTTCAGTCTGCCCTGCTATTTATTTATATTTTATTTATAAATTAAATGGCGAAAGCATTAGGCTTCACTTGAAATTCTCTGGTTTTGTTGTGTTGTGTCACAGTTTTTATGTTCTTTAAAAACGTAATACAATAGTCATTTACTTTGATTGGTTTGGTACAGTGTAGGTCAGCCCACTAAACGTCCATTAGTGGAGCAGAAATCTGGCTTAATAAACAGAAGGGGGAGACAATTAACACTCATTTTTTTGACAAAGATCCGTTTAAGAGCTACAGCAAATCTTGCTGACTTCTCAATTACATTAAAAGCCTGTGAGATGAAGGCAAGGTAGTGTGATCTGTTGGACTGAGCATGTGTTTGGGAGCCAAGTGCTCCTGAATTCTAATTCTGCTGTTATTGCCAACTTCCTTCATTGCCTCAGATGAATCGTTTAATATCTCCATGTCTCAGCTTCCTGATCTGTAAAATGGAGCTACTACTACTGACCTCAGGGGGCATATGGGATTGATTTGTGAATAGCGAATAGTGAATTATTGAATAGTGAATAAGCATTTTATAAGTGTAGGTATTTTATTATGAAGCCAGTTTGGAGTGAGACAGGATTGGGCTGTGGTTTTATTATTTTTATTATTTAGACCATGGTAGCACTCAAAGTGTGCTAGGCATTTTCCAAACACAAAGGAAGATACAGTCCCTTCCTTGAGAGCAAATAGTTTACAAAGAGAAAGATGAGAAGAGGGGGAAAGGGATACAACATAGAAAGGTATCAGCAAGCCACAGATTATTGTTTTAATTAAAATATACTAAATTCCTCCCTCCATCCTCTCACCACAAGTCAGACTACTTATCTTTCCCATCCCTACTGCAGTTCCCAGCTTCATTCCAGTGTCCTTATGCCTCTCCCTTCCATCATCCAACTCTCTCCCTCCACATAAAGGAGCAGTTCACTCATGAGAGAAATAAATGAAATACACAAGCAGAGGACAGTAATTTTCCTCTTAGTAACAATGTGGGTAGGACATAAGCCCTTCCAGTCTGGGCATCAAACTGCTCCAGCTCAAACACAATTCACTAACTTCCCAAGAGAACAGCGAAAGTTGCTGGTGCTCTGGTGGCAGCACCCCTTGAACTCAGGGAGCTTTTGTGACTCACAACGGCAAACTGAAGAAGTGGACATTGTAGAAAAATATATCAATATTTGATTCCTGATTAGGAAACTAACTGGTAATCAGGCTCTCTCACAGCCCATCCTTAGCACAAGAGAGAGAGTCCGGCTCACTCTCACAGACATATAGTCGTCTTGCATACACTTGCAAACACCATATCACCTTCCACCCCATAAGTATGCACGGCTGCACACGCACACAGTATCAAACACACCCTTCTTTTCCCAGATGATGCAGACCTGTCCTCAAGTGGACCTTCAAATCTCCTGAGCGAGATAAATAAAAGTGCTTTTTTATTAATGATAGGAGAGTGAGACAAAAGTGCCATGCTGGTCTAATTCCTTCAAGAGTTTTACTAGGGGGTAAGAGCTTTTCTTCTCTTTCTTTCTTTCTCTGTCTTTTCTAATCCTTTCTATTGGCTTGCCTGGCAACCTTATGGAAACTTCTTTCAAGTGCTGCCTATTGAGTTCGGCACTCAAATTGCTCCCAGAGCCCACTGGATATTCCTTCAGATGTCTAACAAGCGTCAAACACAACTGAGGTTTACAGAGACATAGAAATCAATACTGCGGCTTCCACCGTTCATGCTGAGGAATTAGTCATCCCAAGGAAAAGCACAGACAGTTGAATAACAGAATCATGACTCCGAATAACCTAAGAGGTTTATGAAGCTAGAAAGCAGCCTATGGCCTTGATAACCTCCAGTTGGCCTGGAAAAAAAGGAGACTGAGAAAACATTCACTCAGCTTCCTCCTCTTTGGTATCAATGAGGAAAAGTGCTAGACCTCAAGGGGTCAACAAGAGCACTCTCAGAAGGCCTGATGAAGTGTAATGGGCAGAGTGACCATTTGGATTCTATGCTGTCACAATGAAGAATATGAGGTTGTCAGTGTTGTCCAGACTTCTAGCATGTTCTATGGCTTCATGCCACAGGTTTAAGTTACGCAACATTTTTCAGCTCTGAAACCTGAAAGGGGACAATTTCTACAATCATAGTTACTATAAAAGGTGACGGGAACCAGACAGAAACACAGGGGAAAAACTGAATCACTGGACTTCTAACTGTATTTGAACAATGTGGGAAGAGAGGGAGAGGAAGAGAGATGGCTGCTAGGCTCTTGCCATTAAGACGGGGCCTCCTTGGATGAAACGGAACCCCAAAATCTCCAGTGAAGAAAGAGAAATACTGGAGTCTTAATTACTGCTATCAAGTAGCTTTTCTTCTGAAATATCCCAAATCTTTAGATCTTCAGGGCATGCTGTAAAGACCATCTGTTTGGGAGGTCTGAGGGTATGGCCAAGATGGGGAGTTAGGATGGAATATATTTTGTTGTTTGAATTATTGCCTGGTTAACATCATTTATTTTTTGTTGTTGGGGGAGTGGATTTGCTTCTTGCTGACCATTACTCTTTGTCAGGCTTGTTTACAGATAAGGAATCTTCTTTGTATTTATATTGCAATGATTAAATAAAATAATGAACAGGAGTGGGGAGGCTGTGTTCAGAATGCTTGCAAGGTGCAATGGGGAAGCTGTCATATATTTAAATAGTTTGAGAGAAAAACAGGTATGCATCTTTAATGTCTCCAAAGTTTAAAACTCAGCATAAGGAGTTAGGAATATTGTGAAGTCAGAATGTCTTCCTGAGCAAGGATGTTCTCAAACCCATCCCCAAGCCTCTACACAACAACAAAGTCACACAGTTTGCTTCACTGCTTGGGAAACAACACTGATTATCAATGGAACCTGCAATTAAATTTGGTGAATGAAAATGAATTCCCTAGAGTCCAACACTCACCCATGGTGAGGAACAAGCTCTGAGATAGATGACATTGCAGAAAACACTGGGATGGTAGACTCAAATTAAACAATAGAATGCTCTCAGGTAGCCTTTGCTTTAAATGATCATAGGCCTCCAGGAGTGACTCTTCTATTTTGTAGTCGTCTTATTTTTTACAGTGAAAGATTCCAGGATGACAGCCATGATGACTGAATTTCTTAGTTTATCCACAAAAGAGGTATAGAATGGTAGGACTGTGCAAGCTGCCCATACACATCATCCCCTGCAACGTGTCCCATCTCTGACCCGCACCCCTAGATAGTTTCAGTACCCATATCTATTCATAGGGCCATTCGTTTTCAGTTTTTATTTTATTTAATTTTTACTGGGAATTTATCAGTGTTTATTACCAGAACAACAAAAATAGGTGAAAATAATTGCTACAAACTATTAATAATTTTTCTGGATAAATATCAGGATTTATTCTGGTGGATGGAAAGGCAGGGGAAAAAAGTATTCAGTAGATTAAGGCTTTGAATTCCGTTCATCAGTGTGCTGCAGACCTGAAACAGAACTCAAAACACAATGCCACCTCTGAATTTAAGAAAACAATATACATCTAATCCCCAAATAAAACTTTTCATTTGAATAAACAGTTTACTATTAGCTTATAGAACTATTCGCTTATAACTATTTACATTTAATAATTGAGCCATACCATCTGCAGTGCATAGACTCAACTTCATCCTTTTCTCCGGGTTTTTTTTTTTAACTTTTGACTACTTCCTTGTGTTCTGAAATGTATTTTGATACAGGTTTTTGGTTTCTTCCCATTTTAGGGTGCCAAATCTTTAAACTGTTATCTGCTAACAGTTTGAAATGTGTATGTGGTGGGCATGAAATTCATCAGTATGTTCAGATTTGCATGCACTTCAGAGCTTGCATGCATGCCTGTTTATTGGGTGTATCTTCTAGACTAGTATATAGCCTTACTTCAGCTGGCAGCTTTGCACATAAACACAGACTCCTGTATTATCATAATACAGTCATCTCATGCAATGGTTTGTATTTTCCTACTAAAACAAGTTATTTTTATATATTTGAATGATACAAAAGTAGGGTGAAAATCAGAAAAAAAATGAATAAAACTTTTTGTAAAACCTGGGAATTTTTCAGTAAAGATTGGTTTAAACTGAAAACGAAGGGGCTGACCTATTCATTATTGTCCTCCCTCCTGACACATCCAGTCAATAAGAGCCAGCTGTGGTGGTGATTTCTCAGGTGAACACCTATGGTACTCTATGGGGTGCTTTATGCTCTAGCAGCTGCTCTGAGAGCCTCTCTCCAAATTTCTTTTCACATAGGTCATTAAACATCATTGGATGGTAAACTTGTATTTGCTACCAGCATACATGAGCTTCAAGACAGCGGCTTAGAAGAGAGAGGCCTTGTATCCCATTGCTCAGTCACCTATGACCTTTAAGAGGTGAGTTCTGAGCTTCATCTCAGACCTTCACAATTGCTTTAGCCCTAGTTTAGGAAAATCCAACAGTTTTCTATCTAATCCTTCTCAGTGGAGACCCAGAACACCAGTCTGTAGACAAGATAGAAGCCATGCCAGAACTACAGCTGCCCATCAATACAACTGACACCATAAGGAAGGAGTTCAGGCCTTCGCTCATATGATGTCAGCCTTCTGCTACTGAGGCTATGTTGAAATTTTACATCAGTTAACTGTGCTGTGGATCCTACTTACCCTGATCCTCTGTTGCAGAAGCTGTCCTGTGCTGTCAGCCCAGTCACCCCATGGGCTCCACATTTATAAGGCTGGTTAACCCTGATGCTTGGTGGAATACGCAATTTTAATCTTGCTGATGACAAGCTTATTAAATACTTGCTCAAGCCTGCAGGGTTTGTAAGTAAAAGTCTGTTCTCTTCCCTATTTTAGACAACAGTGAGGTCAAATTGGTCAGGTTATGTCTCAGCATATTATCCTGTGCGGAGATCAGAATGTGTGCGTGTGTGTGCATGCTCCCCCGGCCCTCCAGCCTGGTGAGTATGGCTTTCCCTCACAAGATTATCTATCTGCCCCTTCCCCATCCCCAACCGGCATTTTCCCCTACATTAACCTCCAATATGAGCACATACTCTAGTCCCCAGTGTTTCTGCTCCCAGAACTCTCCCTGCCCCCTCTCTCCAGCACTCCTTATCTAAGACCGCATGTCACTGCAATTTTATGGTCAACATTACCAGCTAAAATCCTCCTTTGAACCAATCAAACTGCACTGAATACGTCAGAGAGAAGCCAGGCTTTCAGCAAGAAGCTTGCTTCCTGCATTGTGCTGCCTGACCCCCTCCACCAGCAGCCATCATAAATCTGCCTTACCTGATGGAAGATGGGCTTTTTAGGATCTCTCAGGGTGCTTTGAGGTAGCACTTCTATGAACTCTGTCCACAATAAATAACGCTACCTGCAATATGTCTTTGGGAACGTGTCAGCAGCTGCTGTCCTGCCATGAATTTTTATTCTTTTGCCGTCTGGAAGATAGATTCCAGATACAGCATTTCCCTGCACTTAGTGTCAGATCTCTTTACCCCTTTGCCCTGGCAGAATGACAGGCACCACAAATAAAATAAAATAATAAAAAAGCAGCATAGAAAAAATGGCCTGAGAGTAGAGGGGAAGCACTGAACTCACTTCTGTCCACAGCTAAGCAGTTTTAGAGATGACAGCAGTGACTGCATGACAGGAACGAAGTTGGATGGGAAGAAGGTATTTTTTGTATCATACAGAATGAAGATTTTCTCAAGGGGCTTCTACAGAAAAGGATCTGAAGAGAAACTTGACAGAGAAAGAGTAATATACACACACTTTCAGGAAAACACAGAAAGAGGGGTTCACATGCCATCAATCCAACTTCATGAACTGCTGTGCCAGTGATGTGGAAAGCATAACACTGGTCCAACTGAAGGTTGTCTTGGTGAGATAAGAGCCTATGCCAACAGAGATGGAGAACATAATACAGAAACACTAGTCTCATTGGTCTAAAAACTGAAGATTAGCAAAAACTGAAATGAGCAGGAAGGGGATGAAGTGAGGTATATGAAATCAATTTACAATGTGAGGTCCACTCCAGCAGAAATTAACTGGCCTGAAATTTTTGTAATCCACTCAAGCTAACTCATATCACTTTAATTTATAGTAGTCAGCACATATAGTAAATGGGGATATCATTGGTGGGACTAAAGAACAGGTTCTCAGCTCCTTTTCCTCTTTTACAAGTAGGTGAGGTGTTACCAGTTGTAGCAGTCTACCTAGTTTGGAATATGAGAAATACCTGCTCAAACAGCAATAAACTTACCTATCCATAAAACTGCACCCACTGTGGTCCATCTCTGTATAAGATTTAAACTGGCAATTCCAGCTAAATAGGACATTATAATGTACCTGGAATTTCTCATCCTGTCTATTCCTTTTTTCCAGCGTAGTGACTTATATAAAGATAAAATACTGCCTAGCCTGCTTTCCCCCACTGAATGCTGCCTGAATGGTTATTTGAGAGTAGCATCTCACCTTATTTCAAAGGATTATTTTTTCTTCTTCTTTTACCTTTATGAAAGTACCAGGAGTCACATTCCCAACATCTCAGCTCTATCGGGATGCATACTTTAATGTCAAGATTCACTCTCCTAGCCTTGAAATGTAGTAGGATCTGCACATCAGTGTTCTAGCATGAGGATTCACAAGACAGTCGTCACACACTTTGTAATGTATCAATGACCCAGTGCTAGGTCTGTTCCCTTAGCTTCTGAGTGTAGTATAATCAGCTTACCAACACACCTATACCCTAATTACATAAAAACATAAGAACAGCTGTACCGAGTCAGATCAAAGCTCCATCTAGCCCAGTATCTGTCTACCGACAGTGGCCAATGCCAGGTGCCCCAGAGGGAGTGAAGCTAACAGGCAATGATCAAGTGATCTCTCTCCTGTCATCCATCTCCATCCTCTGATAAACAGAAGCAAGGGACACCTTTCTTCACCCTTCCTGGCTAATAGCCATTTATGGACTTAGCCACCATGAATTTATCCAGTTCCCTTTTAAACATTGTTATAGTCCCAGCCTTCACAACCTCCTCAGGTAAGGAGTTCCACAAGTTGACTGTGCGCTGTGTGAAGAAG
>NC_133787.1:41864171-41896193 GCF_003597395.2 Chelonoidis abingdonii | reverse complement strand
TGCATTACTTTACATTTATCCACATTAAATTTCATTTGCCATTTTGTTGCTCGATCACTTAGTTTTGTGAGATCTTTTTGAAGTTCTTCACAATCTGCTTTGGTCTTAACTATCTTGAGTAGTTTAGTATCATCTGCAAACTGTGTCACCTCACTGTTTACCCCTTTCTCCAGATCATTTATGAATAAATTGAATAGGATTGGTCCTAAGACTGACCCTTGGGGAACACCACTAGTTCCCCTCTCCATTCTGAGAACTTACCATTAATTCACATCATAAAGCACTACTGTTGTAGTTAGAATATGATTATATGGCAACCTTAGCTAAACCACCTTGCCTGACCTCTCTCTTTTTATAATTGCGCTTTCAACTGTTGAACTGAGCCCTCACTAAATGCACACTGCTGAACAGCAGGGGGTCTTGAACACCCCACCCCAATCCTATCATAACCTAGAGACTTCAGAAGCTGCTTTTGCCACACAGCAGAGTTAAAGTGTAGATGATTTACAAGGTCGTTGACAAATGCAAGTATTGATCGGGTATTAAAGTGTCTTGTGATTAATATAGCCTTCGAAGTAATTAGTGCAGAAGATCTCATATCTCAACATGTTTAAATAATGTATCTGAGAATACACAGGCCCCCTGTCAATCATGCTGACTGAGGCCAAACTTTATATCACCTGATAACTAATTTGGAAATTGGGCTTCCCGCTTGCTGCATATCTTTCAAAAACAGGAACTCTCTCCTAATTGCCCGGGATGACCTATATTTAGAGTCTTACAATTCATACGGGGGTGGAGAAAGAGCGATGAAAGCTGGGTAAGAGGCTGGAATTCTGATAGTTGCAGTGAACCCCCGGAGGAAAACTAGAGGCACTGGAGAGAGTTGGTGAAGGACTGCTTAGACATTACATGCAAACAACTTGCACTCCATCAAAATGGCCTGAATGGTGGCACCTGCTGCATTCTGTTCCCATATCTGATCGAGCCATGTGATCCACGACCTGCCCCTCAATAGGAGCCTATGTCCTAGCTTTGTTAAAACTGCTCATCTTGGAAAGAGTATTTCTTAACTATAAAGAAAGGCACAAACTGAACTGGAAGCAATTTTTCCAGAGTCCCCCATGCATTAAGCTGGGGGAGGGTCTGTTTGAAGTTAACACCAGCTGAAATAACTCTGAGTCTGACACAAAGGGGCTGGTGTTCACTCCATCTAGCAGTATCCCAGACTTTAAAGGCAGTACAGATTGGTCTAATGGGAGGATGATTTTGGAT
Source organism: Chelonoidis abingdonii (assembly GCF_003597395.2). Classification (NCBI taxonomy): domain Eukaryota; kingdom Metazoa; phylum Chordata; order Testudines; family Testudinidae; genus Chelonoidis; species Chelonoidis abingdonii. The sequence continues at coordinate 41,894,918 of NC_133787.1, read as the reverse complement.
ACTTCCTAATTTATTCAGATTTGCAATTATCCTGATCTTCACCAGCCCACCTTGCTTCTGCAACTTGTGCTATATCAAGTCTCAGAAAATGGTGAGCCCCTTCCTCTCAACAGTTGCACAGGGTCAGTTATGCCTTCCTTGGACCCTCTTGCTCCCATAGAATATTAGGGTTGGAAGAGACCTCAGGAGGTCATCTAGTCCAATCCCCTGCTCAGAGCAGGACCAATCCCCAACTAAATCATCCCAGCCAGGGCTTTGTCAAGCCAGGCCTTAAAAACCTCTAAAGACTCCCTAGGTAACCCATTCCAGTGCTTCACTACCCTCCTAGTGAAATAGTGTTTCCTAATATCCAACCTAGACCTTCCTCACTGCAACTTGAGACCACTACTTCTTGTTCTGTCTTCTGCCACCACTGAGAATAGCCTAGCTCCATCCTCTTTGGAACCCCCCTTCAGGTAGTTGAAGGCTGCTATCGTAGTCCCCCTCACTATCTCTCTCTGCAGACTAAATAACCCCAGTTCCCTCAGCCTCTCCTCATAAGTCATGTGCCCCAGCCCCCTAATCATTTTTGTTGCCCTCCGCTGGACTCTCTCCAATTTGTCCACATCCTTTCTGTAGTGGGGGGACCAAAACTGGACACAGTACTCCAGATGTGGCCTCACCAGTGCCAATAGAGGGGAATAATCACTTCCCTCATCTGCTGGCAATGCTCCTACTAATACAGCCCAATATGCCATTAGCCTTCTTGGCAACAAGGGCACACTGCTGACTCATATCCAGCTTCTCATCCACTGTAATCCCCAGGTCCTTTTCTGCAGAACTGCTGCTTAGCCAGTTGGTCCCCAGCCTGTAGCAGTGCATGGGATTCTTCCTTCCTAAGTGCAGGACTCTGCACTTGTCCTTGTTGAACCTTGTCAGATTTCTTTTGGCTCAATCCTCCAATTTATCTAGGTCACACTGGACCCTATCCCTACCCTCCAGTGTATCTACCACTCCCCCCAGCTTAGTGTCATCTGTGAACTTGCTGAGGGTCCAGTCTACGCCATCCTCCAGATCATTAATAAAGATGTTGAACAAAACTGGCCCCAGGACCGACCCCTGGGGCACTCTGCTTGATACCAGCAAGAACAATTTAAACTCAGGAGAGCTGTTCAAATGCCATAATCACTACGGCTTGGAAGTTCTTAGTTTGAATATTTCTCAAAGGACAGACTCTCTGTTCCAGTTTTCACAGAAAACCGGAGTAACAAATTATGTTTCCTTCGAGATGGAAGGACAACAATCGATGCTGAAATCATAGCAACTGGAGATGGTGAAGGTCTATTTGCTCATTAGGTCCATGGCCTGCAAACGTATGATTGTTCTCACCAGTGTTTCTCCAATATTTTGTCTAGTCATTTTAAATTACTCAGAGATAAAGTTTCTATCTTGTCCCTCATGAGACTATTCTACAACCTAATAGACCTAAGTGTTAGGAAATGTTCGGCCTACATTTTCATTAGCCCAATTTCATATTTAAGCTTAGTTATCCAGCCTTGGACCATCTTAAAGAATTCCTCTGCTCTTTGGCAAACCTCTATTAGGGAATCAAAACAAAAATATTAAAGAAAAGGAGACTAGAAATGGAGCACAAGGTTTAATCTAAAAACAAGCTGAACTGAAAGATAAAAGAACTTTTCTGTGGAAAATCTTTCAGAACAAATAGTAAAATAAAAAGCAGAATTAGTGGTGAGAGAGAAAGGAGAGGTATATAAAAATACACAGGTGATATGAAAACATCAAGGAAGAGGATGCAATACCAATACTAAAAGTGATTCTTTGCTGTATACATCAACTTACTGCTGAAGAAGACTGCTTTGTGGAATGCGATGGCTCACTTATTTCCTATTTTCACTTTAGTTCCACATTCTGTCCTTGTACACTGAGACACCAACCCTGGATTTTAATTTTTTTGGGGGAAGAGTGTGTTACCAATGAATTAAGAGATGAGAGGGTTGTAGGAACATTCCAATACCTCAGGAGCAGAGTCTGTTCCTCTGCTCCTGAGGTATTGGCCCAGTGAAATTAAAGAAGCTGTTTTGTATCAAGCGCATGTTCTTCAGACATACTAGCATCTACTTGCCTTCCACAGTGGGAATTTCACACTCCAAAGCACATTGGAAATGGTAGAAAATCCTGGGAATTCAGGGAATTTCCTGTTCTTTTCTCATAGGCTCTGACACAAAGTTGAGAATCAGAAGTGAGTCTCCAATAGGTCAGAGAAAAGCAAAATTCTCTCAAATATTGGGAAGGAACCTTAATCCGCTGGAAAGAGCTTGGTTAGTAGCTCCTTTCCAAACCTTTGCAGTGGAATTATGACCTCCCTGGTGTCTGCTGCAGAACAGGAATTTGGGGAAGGAACGTTCCTTTCTGTGGCAGAGAGATATCTCACATTGAAAGAGAATTGAAGAGTACAGAAGAAACGCACCATGTATAGGAACCTCTGTGGATTCTTTGAGCTTAGGCAAACCAGAGCTTATGAACATCTAAGTGTGAAACTGTAAAAGAGTCCTCAGTGAGTCAGGTGGTCTAGTGGTTAACATCTTTAGTGCCACCTTCCTGTGGGTAGGTCTTGCAGCCCAGGCCTTCTTTTACTCAGAGGTGCAGTGAGGTGGGCAGGAGATTTATGTTCCTCCTGTAATAGGGGCAGTTGGTAGGGGAGCCCAGGCCTGCCCACTGTGACCTAGGGTCCTAGAAGGGTCAACAGTATCTGGCCCCCAAAAGTGCCCTCCAAGTTACCCTCCCCGGGCCACTTCCTGCCATCTGCTTTTCTCCACCACCCTCCAGTTCTATCTAAGGTAAAAAGAAAAGGCAACCAAACCATCAGCCCCAACCAGGCTCAGCATATGGTCTTATTCCCTCAGGAAGGCTTCTGCAGCATCCTTTCCAGAAGCCCTCAGAATAGTCTGTCCTCCTCCCCAGCATTCCCCTTCTGAGCTGAGTTGCTCCCTTTTCAATCCTTTCGCTAGCTGGAGCATGCTCTGCAGGGCTGGAGTAGTGGGGTACCTGGGCCCACTTCTGTTTTGTGGGGAGAGAATCACTCCAGGATTACTAAATGCTTCTCTGTGAAGGGGAATAAGGAGCCCCCTTGCTTGCGTGTGCCAGTTTCCTGCATGGCAGAGGTGAGAAGCAGCTTCAGGAGAACTGCTACAGCCCCTCCTGCATACATGAGAGGTTTGGGCAGGCAAAGGCAGGGAGAGGGTGGAGCTTTGGCTCCAGTTCCTGCCCTCCATTATGCCAAACAGCATAACAGTGCTGTCATGCCAGGGAACGTATGCACCTGGTACAGGATACACTCTTCCTCTTCTCCCCCCCACCCCACAAGAAGGAAGAGGAAACCAGGAAGCAGATGGTGACTTCCTATTCAGAATGTGCTTCTTGGGCTGCGCCCATACATGGGGCTTCTGGAAAAGTCACAATTCTGCCTAAATTTCTAAAACACACACTGTCAGTCTGATCCTGAAATAGTTCTGCATTTGGAAACCCTGTTTAAGATGATATGTTTAATGTCTGGAAAACTGGGTCCTATCTTCAGTTTAACAAAAAAAAAGTGTCACGGGATGAATAAACTACCCCCTTTTTACAATTTACATTTAAGTGGTTACAGAGACAAAATATGTAGAGTTTAATCTCTCTGCTGCTCAATAAAATGAAAATGGTTGTTAAGATGCACAAAGAACAATAGAAAAATACCGATTTGACAATTTTTCTGACTGAATTGGTTGATGGTGAAAGAAATCCCGATTTAAGGGTAGTGTTCAGTGTAGCTGAACTTTTAAAAGAAGGTGGGAATATTCAACTGCATTCAGTGTTAATCTCATTTTCCTTCCTCTTGCACCTGCTAATGTTACCTAACAGAGTCATACGACTTTCTTCTCCTATCCCTTCCAAGTTTATTTATTGTGGCTATTTTACCAGCTATTGGCTCAACACACTCCACTCAAATATTCATCATTTATTTCTCTGGGTAAATCGTATTTAATCAGCACAGGAGAGAAAATAGCATAATTATATATGCTGGATGCCATTACACTCAGAAGAAATTAAACCTTGTCTTAAGCCGTCCAGTGGTGCCTCTGATGAAAACAAGCAGATTGCATTACCAGTGGGGTTACTGAGAGGTGAGTGGCCATACAAAGCCAAATGCACCTTGTAGGATCTCTGACCCTGATAAGTATTGGGGGTGGGGGGACAAGGGGGAGAGGAGGAGCGAGAGGAGAGAATGAAACACACACACACACAGAGCATCAAAAACATCAAATTGCAGCCAGTAAATGAATCTTTTATTGTTTTGAGAATGTGATAAAGGATAGCAAGATTAATACACAGAGATGTAACAATTGTAAATAAACTGTGTCCACAGAATCTAAACCTTGAGTGCCAACAGACAGAATTCCAATTCCCAGCCTATTTTTAGAGTACAGTGTTTTTCAGCCAGTTGACTCATGGTAACATAAGATACTGAAAGAGGAAAAACTGAGAGCCTGTGTCATGTTCCAGACTGAGAAAACCACTGATGTAGGTTTTTTTAGATCTTGAAAGCAATATGCTGAGTTCCCATTTCTTAATCTACTTCCCCAACTCACATACCTCAAAGGACATAAGGAGAACTCCAAACCAAGTTAACCTAGTCAGGGCCTGGTTCAGCAAAACATTTAGGTGCTTAACTTTAAACACAAGCTTATGTCTAATTCATTTCAGTGTTATTTAAGCATGTGTTGAAGTGTTTTGCTGAATCAGGGCCTTGATGTTTATTTACAATAATTAAAAACATATTAATAGGTTTATAACGGACATATTTTGAGTGTCTACATATCTCCCATCCCTCATACATAGCTCACCTTGCAACAGGGTAAACTTTTGGGGGAGGAACTTTGTCTTCCTTTTGGTTTGTTTATTTGTTCAGTACCCAGTACACTGTGAACACTATTGGAATACCAATAAAAATAACAACAAAGAATGGAAGACAGACAGACATACAAATCACCAGCATGGGAGCAGCCTCAGCCCATTCTTCAGCCAATTACAACATTTCTATTTGATGTTACAGTTTCTGGTATGTAAATGCTTCCATTTTAGTAATGTTAATAGAGAAATTCATTTACTGATCAATAAGGTTCTAACGAAGAACAAAGAAGTTATTAAAAGAAAAGTCAGAGCTGAAAATAGACAGTCTAAGTCACCCAAGGCAAGGAGTGGGATAGTTTTCTGACAATTCATATCAAACCACTCAAAACGTGGCATTACTTTTATATTTAAAATATCCAAAGTAACCGAGGCTCTATGGCAGCGGTCCCCAACCTTTTTGGCTGGCGGGCACCAGCCGAAGGACTACTGCAGTGGTGGAGCACCCGCCGAAATGCTGCTGACTTTCGGCGGCGACGCCTCTCAATGATGTCGCTTGCCGTCGACAAGCGATGTCATCAAGAGGCGTCCCTGCCGAAATTCGGGAGCGACACCTCTCGACGATGTCACTTTTCAACAGCAAGCGGCGTCAGCGAGAGGCATCCCCGCCGAAATTCGGGGGCGATGCCTCTCGATGACATCACTTGTCAGCGACAAGCGTTGTAATCGATAGGTGTCCACGCCGAAATGCCGCTGAAATTCGGCGACATTTTGGTGGGTGCTCTCCCGGGGGTCAGGACACAGGCCATGGTGCCTGCGGGCACCGCGTTGGGGACCACTGCTCTGTGGTATATCACAGAAAGAGCAAACGTTCATCCAGGGACATTACTGTTTCACCAGAACCTGCTTGGCACAAATGTTCACTGAGCGCTGCAACTCTGATCTTCAGAAAAATCAACAACCACCAGAAAGGCAGTATATTGTATTTTATTTATTATTTTTCTGCTAATACTTCTTCTGAGGTTTCGATAAGTAACTAAGAGGAAGGAGAGCTCCTTCTAGTCCATCCTGCTGCTGACAATTAAGAAACCTCAAAGTAATTTTTGAAAATGTCAGTGTCTCATTTAGCAAAAGGATAAATAATGAATGAAGCATAATCACTGTCCTGTGCTGGTGGTACAGCTTCGCGGTGTCATTAGTAAACTAACGGTATAATATCTTTGTGTCACAGTTTAATTATATCTTGTAATTAGTTTCAGCAATGGATTGCACAGAGTCAGGCCCCCTGAGCTAAACAAAAGGTAATAGAACTTTCAGAGCCCCTGCATAAATCAATTATGAAAGTGTCCTGCGTTATTTGAGGCTTGTTTGCTGTAATTTTATGCACAAAGCAGAATGGATCTCTGCTGCCTGTGGAGGGCGAGTCACCTTACCAAATACTTGCCTGTATGAGTACATGTACTGTGCAAACACAAGCCCAACCTGTCCTAGGCATCTGTCAGAGCACGTTCAGCTGTGACTGTCAAGAATGGTTGCTGGAGGGGGGGCAGGGGGGAGAGAAATGGGGCAGCGTCAATAATGATGTTATGCCCTCACACATGGTATAAACACAAAAACACTATAACCAAAAGGGTAAGACTGCACTATGACATGTTTTTACAATGTGCTATTGGATTGTAAAAAAAGTGTATGTTTCTATCATGAAATTTCAACTTACATTCATGATTTGTTAGATATTTCTGGTTTATGTACACCAGACGTTTATCCAGACTGGAGGGTATATGCTTCCTCTAGCATCAAAAGGTATGAGAAGGAAGATCATGGTTAATTAATTTCTAGTCACTATGTTATGGGGACACTCGGTTCAACTTTAGAACACAGAGGATGAGGATACACATTTTCAGTACCCTTCATGCCTCTCCCCAAACAGGTGGTCCACCAATCCATCTCCTTCCACCCTTCTGCTCCATCCACAGAGCAAAATAAGTCTCCTTGCACTTGCACATGATGCATATCATCTTCCCCACCTCCCCTCACAGCCTGCCTGACCAGTGAGATGCCAGCATCACATTCTCTGCCTACTGACTTTGCCTTCCTACACAGAAACATTCTGTATTTGTTCTCATATCCCAAGCTATAACATTGGAAATTAGATAGTTTCAAGGGAGAATGGTTGACTTACTTTGAGGTAAATGTATAAAGGAACAGAATAACATTTTACGTTCAGATTTTGTATTTTTATTTAACTTGCTTATTTCTTCTTAGTTTTATAGTTTCAATGATCATTCTAAATTACCATCTATTCTCCTACTGTCCCTCTTTCTATCTGTCTCTCTAGCTAGGTACTGGTATGGCTTCCATAACTCCAGTGTCTGAATGCCTGAATCATCTGTCCTTCAATGCCCTTTGTCTCCCCAGCTGGTTGGTGCTGGTAGCTGAACAAGTAATGTTGATCTGTGGGATGGACAAGGAGAATCTAATCACTCAGTGTGTCTAATTTTGACCCAAATGAGATCTCAAATAGCAAAATGTGGCTCAGAGCCAAAGTAAGGTGATAGCCGTAGGTCACCCTGTCTGTGTGTGTGAGTCTGGGATCCCTACTGTGGGCAGCAGAGCGGAAGTGTGGGACAGAATCTGAAAGGCGCCAAGACATGTCATCATCTCAGTTCTGTCAAACTGTAAGGCACGCTGGGGTCTTGGTTCAAAGCCCTCTCATCAAGTCTGCCTTGAAAGTGAGTCTAGTGGCATGCTGGCTTTTCTGTTTATACAACAACTTACAGGTTTAAATGAAAAACTGCTTGAAAATCAGCCTGAATCCTCCCATTGTGAGCCCTTCAGCAAATTTAACAAAAGAAAAAGCCCAGACTAGGGGGAAAAAAATAAAAAAGTCCACTCCTCAGACTGGTGTGCTGCAATCTGGCTGGTTGCTATGGAGACATGATGACTTGTTCACATGGCAACATACCTTAGGTCCACTATTAAAATGATGAGAATGAACTGGGTTGCATTAAGGATAGCATCCTGTATGCTAACAAAAGTCATTCTCTGCAGCAGGAGCTGGGCCAGGCACTGGCATAGAGGACAAATGAAGATAAGAAGAAGGCTAAAGACTTCAGTGTGTGCAGAATAAGGGGGGAAATGAGCCAAAGGATGCAAGAAGCACAAATCTAGCTCCGGCTCTGTATCTGAAATGAGGGAACAGATGCATGGAGGGAAGCTGAAGTTTTATTTTGATAATTTTGCCTTCAGAAGCTGGAGGATGGTATCAATGCTCAATAACACAGATAAGAGAGGGTTGGACTCTTGACAAATAAACCCTGCAAAGCAGTGCAAAATAAAACAAAATAAAAAATCCCCAACCGCCCCCAAAAATCTACCACATGAATCCACAGGAGCTTCCTTCTATACAAAACCAATAGTGTTAAAAATAAAAAAATTAAAATAGCCATTGCAGCAGTTAGGTGTAATCAAGTAGTTTGCCACTTTCCTTGACGCCTAACAACTACACAGAGCAGTAGATTGTGCAGCATTTAATTACTGGACTGGAAGTCCAAGATTGCAATATATACATCATCACAGCAATACCAATGGGGAGTTTTCTGTGATGTTCTTATTTTAACGTTAAAATATTGAAAACCCATCTTTCCTGATGCTGCTGCAAATGGTTTTAATTGTGAGAAAACACCATTGTGGTGTCCATCATGGTGCTAAGGGGACAGGATGAATCTCTTTGGTTTATGTACCATGTAGGTTATACAACAGACAACTGAGGGTCTCTCGATATCATATTCCATAAGATTGAATTTGGGTTACCAGTGTCCCTTTTATGTTAAACTTGCCTGTTTGCCTAACTATTCAGGTTTCTATATGGGAGTCAGCAACAAAGTATCTTCTCCTTTCCCACAGATTTAAATATTATTTTAAACTCAAAATGAATATAAGGCTCACAAACAAGGTCTGGTGATTTGAAGTTGCCAGACACAACCTACAGTATGCTTGTTTCACTATTCATGAAGAACACAATAAAGTCATACTCATAATGTCACCAGAACACATATACATGTACACTCACTCTTCTGATTTATATCGGTAGATACTGTCTCAGCTCACTGTTCTGCACTTTGCTAATGAATATTTTATACTGCCTGCCCTGGGAGTCTCTAAGTTCCTTTTAAGAATATGGTACAGCTTCTGTATCCCTTATTCTTAAATTTCCTCTGCAAGGTGGATGTGCACCCAGCCCATCCCTCAAGAAGTGATCTATTACAGATCTGGCATCATTACATGAGTCATTGCTAAGTATCTGGCTCTAGAGGCTGCTGAAGGCTCCTAGGCCTGAGGGTATGAAGCCCCCATGTTTCCACAAGATGTCACAACTGCAGTGGGATCTTTTTATCTTTACTATTGCCAAAATCTCAGCTTTGGCTCACTCCCTGAAACACAGTGGGCAGTAATGGGCTCATAAGGACAGGAAACGGTACGTGGACAAAACAAAACATTCTGGCATCTAGCTAGCTATCAGGACAGCTGCTCTCATGTTCCCTCCAGAGGACCAAAAAAACTACAAAGTATATGAAATTGTTAAGCACATAAAAATCCCTGAGGTGGGCTGAGACAAAAACTCATGATTTTCCACCCAAGAGGCACCAACACACCACACCTCACAGTTCGTTTGCTGCTTCCCTTCCCTCTGCACGTAGCAGCCATGGTGAAGTTTGACTTTGCTGGGTAAGCAAGAAGCATTAACTCTGTGTACACGTCTCTATAAAAGGAGAAGGGCTGAGCTGACCATCCTACTAGACGAGGATGTATAATGACGGTATGTTGGGGAGGGGCAGGTTAACAGGAGAAAAGGATGACATCAGTCAGAAAGCTCAAAATGGAACAGAACTCATCAGAAACCTCATAAGTGCATTTGTGCATTCCCAGCTTGTAGTTGCTTTCCACACAGTGAAGGGCAACAACCACTTTAATGCAAATACTGTAGTATGACATGACAATCCCATAACAGGGATATAGACATGCTGACTTGACAGGGGTATCAAAATCCAAATACACAGGTGAAATTTGTATTCTGAGGATGAAGCAGAGGGTAAAACATAAGATTCTGTACTCACTAATATTCTGGGCTTCCTGCTCTGCACTGGCTGTCAGTTATTAGGGGTGTACACAGATGCTAGTATTTGCCATTCTTGTATTTGTCTCCTTATATTTTATTTAATTTTCCCCCAAAAGGCTTTTTAACCATTTAGGAACCTGATATAACAAGAGATGCGGTGTAAGCACAGTATTCCATTTCCTGGCGGCTGGAAATACTATGAGAAGGCCATATCTTTTATTATTTCAGTTCCCTAAATGGCTCCCTGAGGGAAAACACCAGTGCAAAACAAATGCAGATACTGAGATTCATAGATTCACAGACTCCAAAGGAAGAAGGGAGCATTGTAATCATCTAGTCTGACCTCCAGTATAACACAGGCCAGAGAACTCCTCCGAAATAATTCCTACAATCTATCTTTTAGAAAAACATCCAATCTTGCTTTAAAAATGACTAGTGGTAGAGAATTTACCATGACCCTTGGTATATTGTTCCAATGGTTAATTACCCTCACTGTCACAAATTTATGCCCTATTTCCAGTCTGAATTTTTCTAGCTTCCAGATTGTTATATCTTTCTCTGCTAGACTGAAGAGCCCATTATTAAAGGTTTGTTTCCTATGTAGCTACTTATAGACTATAATCAAGTCACTCCTTAACCTTCTCTTTGTTAAGCTAAATAGATTGAGCTCCTTGAGTCCATCACTATAAGGCAGGTTTTCTAATCCTTTAATCATTCTTGGGGCTCTTCTCTGAGCCCTCTACAATTTATCAACATCCTTCTTGAATTATGGACTCCTGCACTGGACACAGTATTCCAGCACCATCGCACCAGTGCCAAATTCAGAGGTAAAACTAACTCTTTACTCCTACTCGAGATTTCCCTGTTTATGCATCCCAGGATCACATTAGCTCTTTTCACTATAAGGTCGTATTGGGAGCTCATGTTCAGCTGATTACCCACCACGACTCCCAAATATTTTTCGGAGTCACTGCTTCCCAGGATAGATTCCCCATTCTGTAAGTATTCTTTCTTCTTAGATGTATACATCTAGACTTAACCAAATTACAAAATATATTGTTTGCTTGTGCCCAGTTTATCAAGCAATCCAGATTGCTCTGTATTGGTGAGCTGTCCTCTTCATTACTTACCACTCCCCCAATTTTGGGGTTATCTAAAAACTTTACCAGTGATGATTTTATGTTTTGGAATCATGCTTGGAGTTATTTATGTTTGTGTCAAAGCTTCACTGTTATTCAGGGAGTGATCATCAAGGTTTAATATAAATATTTAAAACTGTCTATAAATAATACAGACTCTCTCCAACAGAAGGCAGCTGAGCAGCGTTGGAAGTGCTGAATGTCAAAGGAACAATCTTAAGAGCAGGACCTTCTTGGCTGAGGGCACAGAGTTCCCTCACCCCTCAACATGGGGAAATGGATCTGTGACAACTGTCAGAGTGAGGGCTCCAGAATGTGTGTTTCCTTTTTTGTTTCCACAACACCAGTGTCTTAGATGGTGTGTTGGAGCTTTTCATACTCTGTTGGCTTTAATCTGACCTGTTGCCTACTTACTGTAAATTATGCTTTCAGTTTATGTTTGTTAAGATGCTCAGAGGCTGCTGGCCATTGGCATTAAACACCACTAGTATTTTAGTAACAAAAAGTGAATCTAAAGAAGGAAGCAAATAAAAAATGAAAAATGAGGCAGGCAGTTTTCTACTGTCAAGAAACACCCTGACTCATCCACTTTTCCCCCATCAAGTTGTCTTCATTGAAAATGGCCAGCCTTGGATTAACGCGACCTAGGAACTGGAGAAATTGTTTCAGAGATTCTAGAAGTGGGGCATAACTTTCAATCTGTCCTGGCCTAAAGTGAGACAAAGACTCTGCAAGAGGGGCCCAGGAAAAACACCTATCACTACTTAAAAATATTCACACTGTATTTGAGCAATTAGTCTGTTGTGATGATAAGAGGCATGATTTATACTGGAGAAAATCACTATCATTAATATGCCACCTTTTAATAATCATTGTATGTATGTGCATGTCAATATTGTTACAAAGAAACATAAAAAAACCTCACAAAAATGGAAATAGATATTTACCTTGCACATCTGCAACCAATTCCTTACTCGCTGTATGTTCTCTATAGAGAAATAATTCAAGATAGCCACTGCCATGCAGTAATTTTTAAGGTAGATGGTTAAGATATATTTCTTCTTCAACGAGAAACCATACAGATAACAAGACACAATGACCCAAGTTGATCTGGGTAAATCCACTGACGTGTGGAGTTGGTATGTGGGATAAATTTAGTGGGGTGGGCGCTGACATCTTTAATCTGAACCTTCTTTATGACCAACTCAGACATGGCAGACACAGGCTACCAGTGCTGGAAAATACTTAGCTGTTGCTAAATGAAAATGTTCTAAATAACTGCTACAGCAGTATCTTATATTCTCTTTGCTTGATTTCACTGAAGTTAGTTTATTATAGACATTTTGTTTTCTTGTAGTGTTATTAGAAACAGATTTCCAAACTACTGACATGACCACAGTTGTGTGAGTACATCACAAACCCACTGAAGTGTTATTAGTAGGGTAATAATTTAACTGAAGTATTATTATAATTCCCGCTGAAATGAAAATTAAAACTATTAATATATCCAAATAATACTGAAAGGTTTTGAGGAATTTATTTTGTTCTGTCTGTGTAACACTGGGGTTGGTTCATAACAATGACATGTAGCTTTTATACAGTAGTTTTATTTAAGGATCTCAAAGTGCTTTTCAAAAGGCAGTAAGTACCATTTTCCCTAGGTTGCAGATGGGGAAATGGAGGCACCACTCTAAGGAGATTTGCAGTAGATTAACTGCACTGATGCAAATAGCCTCAATATAGTGAGAAGCCTCAGTTGTTACTTGTGACAATAGGGCGAAATGTTCAGATGGATGTAGGATTTTTCAAGGTGGATGCCATTTAATCAGCCAAATGTTTCAGAGTCTGATACAGAAGGGTAAAGGGCAGAGCCTGTGCCCTCTGTGCCAAGGAGAAGATTTTGCAACAGAATTAAAACCATAACACCATAACAGCCAAAATCAGAACAGACCCATGATTGTGCCACAAGCTTCACTTTTCCCACAGCAAAGCAAAGAGTGAGGCATGGAGGAAAAATGATTCTCAGTGGCTTTTCAGTTGCCTGATATACACAGACACCACTACAGTGGAAACAGATAACCCAGTTATGATTCTTTCCCTTCTTTTCCCAATGAATTAACAAGTGACTTCATAAGTTAACACTTTTCACTGGTGACAATGACAGGTAATTACAGACAGTCCTTCTGTGCAGAGCTACCTAATCACTTTTTAAAAACGGTTACAACCAATGAATAATCTTAATATTAAAAGAATAATGCCTACAAAGGGGTGGAATAGTGGGATAGAGATTGCTGGTGCTTTGATTCTTATACTTAATCATGATAAACTCAAGTTATCAATAGGTCCCTTTTTGAGGAATTTCAGCTCAACACGCTTGTAGCAAGTTCACACCTGTGAGGGGAAACTATGAGGTTCCAGGTGAAAAAAAAGACATTTAAACAATCCCTTCTCACTCCACTCACATGTGGACTTTATTTTCAAGTTTCACTCAATGATGGAGTTGTTTCTTAGCTTCTTGTGTGCTTAGCCATTTAATTAAAACAATCCATATTGAATTCATGTCCAGATGCCTTGACTGGCAGAGCTAGAGCCTCATTGGCATGCCAGCTGCTCAAAGAACAACACAGCCCCTTGCATACTAATCAGAGGAGAAGGCAGTGATTCATCAGCCTATGATACTGCTCCAGCATCTACAAGCACTTATGACATGTAATTGGTGGTGCATAAGCAAGCCAGGCCACATTAAAAACCCTACAGATAGTCAGAGATAAAAATTAATGACTTTTGCTTTGTGTAATCCTGCATGTATTGGTGGGAAAAAGAGGGGGGTTGGGATTAATGGGCAAATCTAAGTAGGTACAAAGGAACAAAGGCTTTTCTGGCCTTGTTTACATACCGAACAATAAAAAACCCACAAGTGACAAGTTATGGAAAAGGCAAGTGAGAATTTTTGGCACGAGTGAGTTGGAAGACTGCTTGCAGTTCATTATGAATGCAGAATTTCCATACTCATTATTCTGAAACAAACCTCCTTAGCGGGCTCTGCTGAGACCAACGGCAGCAGTTCTTATTATTCATCTCTTTCACTAGTATTGAGGTTGTCATTATTAGGGTTGCACAGAGCTGGCTGCACGGCGTGCAGGACAAGGAGACAACGGCCACTTCAGGAGGAGCAGCCAATCTTTAATGAAACCAGAGCAACTGGAGCGGGGACTGTCAGGGTCACAGTGGGCCAGGGCTGTAAAAATAGGGAGGGAGAAGAGGAAGGTAAATCAAAGAAATAAGAGAAATACTTACATAATGTGTTGCATTTATTACTGCAGCTTTTGCAGACCCAGTTCCCTCCACAGCATCCTAACAACAACTGACTTCTGTAGCCAATGTGTCAGGTGAAGCCTCTTAATGTCATAAATCCCCCGTGCTGCCCAATAATGGTTACAAACATTTGAACACATTTTTAAAGAAAATTATAACTTTTCTATTTCTTATGCTTTCTTGGGAATTCTGTAATCTCTGTGGGTAACATCTATCAAGGAACAATAATGCAATCAGAGTTACCTGAGTCTTCCTTCTACTCAGGGTTTATCCATGTGACGGAGACAGAAAGGCAATGAATGAGCATATGATTTTAATGGTAATACTCATATTCTGACAGAGGTTACTGCAGTACTTTTCTAAAGCTTTTTCCTTATACAGCTCCCATACCTGTTGAAAGTTAAGCCCAGTTAATGTATTTCTCCAGACATCTGATACCAAAACCTTTTAGTTTTTTCTGTTTTTCCCTTAAGGGAGACAGAAGGCTAACTTCTCTGCTTGTGTAAATGGGTAAAGTTGATTAATTAATGATCTGGAGGATGGCGTGGACTGCAGCCTCAGCAAGTTTACAGATCACATTAAATTGGGAGGAGTAGTAGATACACTGGAGGGTAGGGATAGGATACAGAGGGGCCTAGACAAATTGGAGGACTGGGCCAAAAGAAATCTGATGAGGTTCAACAAGGACAAGTATAGAGCCTGCTTAGGAAGGAAGAATCCCTTGCATGCTACAATTAGGACAGAGTGGCTAGGCAGCAGTTCTGCAGAAAAGGACCTAGGGTACAGTGGACGAGAAGCTGGATATGAGTCAACAGTGTGCCCTTTGTTGCCAAGAATGCTAACGGCATTTTTGGGCTGTATAAGTAGGGGCATTGCCTGCAGACCAAGGAACATGATCATTCCTCTCTATTCAACATGGTGAGGCCTCGTCTGGAGTACTGTGCCCAGTTTTGGGCCCCACACTAGAAGAAGGATATGGAAAAATTGGAAAGAGTCCAGTGGAGGGCAACAATAATGATCAGGAGCTGGAGCACATGATTTATGAGGAGAGGCTGAGGGAACTGGGATTGTTTAGTCTGCTGAAGAGAAGGAGGAGGGGGGATTTGATAGCTGCTTTCAACTACATGAAAAGGGGTTCCAAAGAGTATGGATCTAGACTGTTCTCAGTGGTACCAGATGACAGAACAAGGAGTAATGGTCTCAAGTTGCAGTGGGGGAGGTTAAGGTTGGATATTAGGAAAAACGTTTTCCCTAGGAGGCTGGTGAAGCACTGGAATGGGTTACCTAGGAAGGTGGTGGAATCTCTTTCCTTAGGAGTTTTTAAGGTCAGGCCTGAGGAAGCCCTGGCTGGGATGATTTAGTTGGGGACTGGTCCTGCTTTGAGCAGGGGGTTGGACTAGATGACCTCCTGAGGTCCCCTCCAACCTGATAGTCTATGATTCTATGAAAGTTCTATTTACTTCAGTGGAATTCAGCACATTTCACTGGCAGAGAATTTGGCCCATGATGTTTCTCTCTGTGATACAGTGGAGCAATCATAAAGACAGCATTAGTATGTTCTCTGTTATAGAAACTGGTACCTACAGTTTTCATATCTAAAGGTACATGCTGGCTCCACCTGACATCCTCTTTTGTTCTCCTCCACTCACCACACTCAGCCAATCAAGGAAATGTGTGTGTTGCCACCACTTGAATGGAAGTTTCTTGTCTGTGATTGTGGAAAGCTCTTTTAGGAAATATTAGACTTCTTCTTGAGTCTTCAACTCTTCCTTAACTGTATCAGTCTGTGGCTGAAAAATATTGCCATCAGTGATGGAGCACGAAGTGGACTCTTGACTTTCCTCGTTGCCTTAGAAACAATGATCTTTATCTGAGCACCATGTTGATTCTAATCCAGTAGATCTCAATCATTTTCTAAAATGAATACTGTGACCACTCCAGGATTTTAAAATGACAACAAATGATGCAGGCCCTGATTCTACATTCATCTGAAACAGGACACCAGCCTCACAACAGATATTGACACTGAAGCAGAGACAGAGGGCTCCTCTACCCTCTTTTCCTGGAACAGGTGAGTTTTCCTTTGAAGTCTCTCTGATAGATACAAATCAGACCCAAACCTTCCTAGTTTCCAAACTCTGACAAGATCCCAGACTGAGTTAGGACCCACTTTCACAAACAGCATTTAGTCGTCACTGGGGCTCAGGGAAATAGACCCCACTGAAGACTGGGGTTAAAAGTGACAGAAAGGCAAGATTCTGTTTATCTTGAAAATATAGTAAATCAGGTTAGGAGTCAGAGAAAACACATCTGTCAGCACACAGTACCAGGTGAATTCATTATATAAGATCACTAACTTTTAAGGCACAGTGTTTTCTCTGGTAGTCAATGTCACCACCTCTGAAACAGATAAGGGACAATTTCTACACACTAGCCAAAATTTTCAAATACTTGGGCAGGTGCAGATAGCCACCTGATCTCCACCTAGGGACTTGAGGGGCACTGGGCACCCATGGAGTTTGGCTGGGCATGAGTTACCTGAGAATTTCCAAAAAGTCTTAGGCAAATTTCCTGAGTGCTTAGGGCTGAGCATATATATTCACTACTTCATATTAGCATATTTAAATTGTGTATTTACATATGCTAATCAGACCTGGATGTCCCATAATGATTGGTGTAAAAGCAAGCTATTTTCAGACACCACTGCAGAGCTGCCAGACCTCAGAATTGGGGACAGATGTCGGTGATGGGGGAGATGGCAGAGAAGTCGAGGGCATGACAGGAACTGTGAGTGAACACTCACTAACCCTCTCTGCCCACACAGAGCAGGATGACAGGATGATGGGCTCAGGGTGCAAATCAGTTACATGTTATGGGGAGCACTGGTGCTGGGGCTGCCCGTCCATAGGAAAGTTCATGGGCTCTGTAACCTCGAGTAGAATAGCCTTTAGGAAGTTCTTTCACCACACAGAGGTAGCAGAGTGACTGATGCTGGTAGCATCCCCAATGATCCTTTGAAAGGATGAGTAGAAAAGATGCCAAGTGAAACAACAGTGCTGTTTGGTAGGGACAGAGCATAGCTCTTCTGGGTTGCCCTACAGCTCCCTCCTCAGCAAGCCTACTTCCCTGTAGAACCTGTATCACCAGGAGGGTCTTCGGAGCTTCAAAGGTCCCAGTGTAGGGACAAGTTTCTCTCTCTCTCTCAGTCACTGTATTCCTTAGGCTGCTACAGACACTTTTAGCACACTCATTTGGAAAACTGGAATGTAGTGGCAGCTGAAGACAAGATTTAGCATTTCCCCAAACACATTTTAAGAAGGAAGTAATGAAAAAAAAACACTAACTCATTCTCAAAAATATCTTTTGGTCATCTGCAAATAATTATTCTTCCAAACACTAAATAATGCTGAACACTGTCTAGCAACTCCACCCTGCATGGTTTCATCAAGAAGGGGAACTAAACCTTTTCTTTCCTCTTGGTAACATTTGGCTAAAAGGCAATTTTAATCAGATTAAAGTTTAATCATCCTAGTTTAAAATGTTGTTCCTAAAGGTTATCAACTCCGTACACTAAGATCTGCAGTGAAAATACCCATTGCTCTTCAATGACTGAAACATCTTCTGTGAGGAGACGAAGCTGCAGTAATGTGAGCGGGCTAGATGGACACCAGAGCAAATGAAAATCCTTTCTGCCAGGAATGGCAGAGGGAGAGGCTTGGAGATGATGAATATAGCAAGAATACCTAGATATCTGCAGTAGGCCAGACAGGGGCTTCAGCCTTAGTGCCCCCCAGGTCTATATGCCTTTATGGTTTTCAAGATGGAGGTTGGCTTTAGTGACATAACTCAAGGACCTGTGCATAACATGCTCATAGTACAGACACAGTCTAGAACTTGCAGGTGATGGCAGGCAGCAGCAGGTGTTAATCAGATTCTCTGCAGATTAGAAATTGATATATTGGAATCAGTCAGGTTTAATTTGAAGTATAATTTAACTCCATCACTTCCTAAAAGAGGCTCAACCCCATCCCTGAAACTAAAGATTGTAAAGCTAGCTGAGAGGGGTTTTTTTAGCATTTCCAATCCTTTATGCACTCAGACAGCAGAAGGGCAGGTGCTGGGACTCATGAAAACAGAAAATCATTCCGATTGGCAGGCAGCTGAGCAGAAACTCTGAGTGATCAGTTGTGTTTAAGCCCAATTGCTGTGTTACCACATTGGCTTTGCAAACTCTGCTCTCTATTTACCTTTTACAGTAGTTAGTAAATATTTCTGCAAAACAGATAAAATTAAGGGTAGGCAACAGAAGGAAAAGTTGTGGCTGTATCCGCTCTTAACCGCATGGTTTATTTAAAGCTGGGGCTCTGTGAAGCAGCTAGCTAAAAGAGGATTCAATTATGCTTTGTAGATTAAGGGCCTGAACACTAGAAAACTCATAAACCTGTGTATGCTAAGCAAGACTTTTAACTGCCATAGGGGCTTTCATTAGATATTTTGCAAAGACACAAAAAAGACTTAAAACTTTTGATATTGAAGTGTTCGTGTTTCACAAGCTGACATATTATCAAACTTGTTTCTGAAGCATGGGACTGATATAAAAAGATTAATAAACTGCATCTTAAATGTCCAGTATGTTTCTTCTATCTATCCATCTATCTCTAATGTACCTTTCATGGTGATGGCCATGCACAATTCCCAATTACACACAATTACTACTGACATTTTACTAGACTACTCTCACTAGAGGAACTCTGTCACAGGGTACGTCCAGACTACCCGCCCTATCGGCAGGTAGCGATCGATTTATCGGGGATCGATATATCACGTCTCACCTAGACGCAATATATCGATCCCTCAACGCGCTCTCCATCAACTCGGAACTCCAGCGGAGTGAGCGGCAGTAGCGGAGTCAACGGGGGAGCCACGGACATCGATCCCGTGCCATGAGGACCCGAGGTAAATCGATCTAAGGGTATGTCTTCACTACAGGATTATTCTGATATTACATAAACCGGTTTTGTAAAACAGATTGTATAAAGTCGAGTGCACGCGGCCACACAAAGCACGATAATTTGGTGGTGTGCGTCCATGTACCGAGGCTAGTGTCGATTTCTGGAGCCTTGCACTGTGGGTAGCTATCCCGTAGCTATCCCATAGTTCCTGCAGTCTACCCCACCCATTGGAATTCTGGGTTGAGATTCCAATGCATGATGGTGCAAAAACAGTGTCGCGGGTGATTCTGGGTACATGTCATCACTCATTCCTTCCTCCGTGAAAGCAACAGCAGACAATCATTTTGCACCCTTTTTCCCTGGATTGCCCTGGCAGACGCCATAGCATGAAAACCATGGAGCCTGTTTTGCCTTTTGTCACTGTCACCGTATGTGTACTGGATGCCGCTGACAGAGGCGGTACTGCAGTGCTACACAGCAGCATTCATTTGCCTGCAAGATAGAAGACGATTACGCGGTTGTTCTGTGCGCGTCTGCTGTGCCATTCGTAAATTGGCGATGAGATGAGGTTATCAAGTTGTTCTGTAACCATCTGCTCGCTGTCATGAGTGCTCCGCGGACCTGCGCTAGAGGTCGCGGGGCGCAAAGACAAAAATGGGAATGACTCCCCCGGTCATCCCTCCTTTATTGTTGTACTAAAACAATAAAGTCAAGTCCGCCCTAAGAATATGGGGCAAGTGTACTAGAAGAACAGTGATCAGAGAACCAGAGAAGCACAGCCGCTCCGTGTCAATCCCGCAGAAATGATGACTGCATGCCATCTAAGGGGTGCCCCGCAACACCCCACCCGTGCTTCCTCCTCCCCCAACCCCCCTGGGCTAAATAGCCGTTGCAGGTCCCCCAGTTGTTGCGATGAAAGTAATAAAGAATGCAGGAATAAGAAATACTGAGTTTTTAGTGAGATAAAAGAGGGGAGGAGGCAGCCTCCAGCTGCTATGATAGTCCAGGCAGGACATAAACGGTGAGGGGGAGAGGAGCCCAGCATCCAACTGCTATGATAGTCCAGGCAGTACAGAATCTTTTCTTTAGACATGAAAGGGGGGGGCTGATGGAGCTCAGGCCCCAGTTGCTATGATGAGGATGGTTACCAGCCGTTCTGTACCATCTGCCGGGAATAACTGGGAGTCATTCCTATTTTTACCAGGCGCCCCAGCTGATCTCACCTGAGGCCAGTCAGGAGCACTCGCAGGCGGATGACAAGACGGGTACCAGTCCTTCCTGCACTGTCCCGTCTGCCACCGGGGAAGGAGGGGAGAGGATGCTGTTGTTCAGTGCCGCAGCACCGCGTCTACCAGCAGCATGCAGTAGACATAGGGTGACAGTTGAAAAAGTCAAGAAACGATTTTTTTCCCTTTCTTTTAAGGTGGTGGGGGGAACGAGATATACCCTAAAGCACCCGGACAATGTGTTTGACCCACAGCATTGGAGCTCAGCCAAGAATGCAAATACTTTTTGGAGACTGCGGGGACTGTGGGATACCTGGAGTCCTCAGTCCCCCCCTCCCTCCATTGAGCATTCCATTTGATTCTTTGGCTTTCCGTTATGCTTGTCACATCAGCACTGTGTTGTGGACTCTATCATAGCCTGGAGATTTTTTTCAAATGCTTTGGCATTTCATCTCTATTAGAGGAGCTCTGATGGAACAGTTTGTCTCCCCATACAGTGATCAGATCCAGTATCTCCCATACGGTCCATGCTGGAGCTCTTTTTGGATTGGAACTGCATCGCCACCCATGCTGACCAGAGCTCCAGCTGGGCAAACAGGAAATGAAATTCAAAAGTTCACAGGGCTTTTCCTATCTAACCTGGCCAGTGCATTCGAGTTCAGATGGCTTTTCAGAGTGGTCACAGTGGTGCACTGTGGGATACCGTTGATTTGTGCGGCCACACTAACCCTAATCCGATATGGTAATCACGTTTTCAGTGCTACTCCTCTCATCAGGGAGGAGTACAGAAACAGTTTTAAGAGCCCTTTATATCGATATAAAGGGCTTCGTTGTGTGGACGGGTGCAGCGTTAAATCGTTTAACTGCTATGAAAATCGGTTTAAACGCGTAGTGTAGACCAGGCCTCAGATACTTTGACTTCAGCTATGCTATTCATGTAGCTGAAGTTGTGTATCTTAGGGCTGGTCTACACTACGGGGGAAAATCAATCTCAGATACGCATCTTCAGCTACATGAATAACGTAGCTGAAGTCGAAGTATCTAAGATTGAATTACTCACCATCCTCACGGCGCCGGATTGATGTCTGCGGCTCCCCATGTCGACTCCACAACTCCGTTCGGGTTGGTGGAGTTCCGGAATTGATATAAGCGCGTTCGGGGATCGATATATCACATCTAGATGAGACGTGATATATCGATCTCCGAGCAATGAATTGCTACCTGCCGATACGGCGGGTAGTGAAGACGTAGCCTTAGATCGACACCCCCTCCAGTGTAGACCAGCCCTCAGTTCCTTACAAAGTCATTTTCCCATTTCCTGGGAATGGACATAACACCCTTCACCATACTACATCCTACCAGCAACTACTTCGTTCACAAGGTGTCTTTGCTTGCATCTTTAGCCACAATATAGGTTCAAAACAAGGAGCACCAGCACTGTCCATTCTAAGTGAAGGTGAAAGAAGCTCAAGTAGAGTCTGCATGAAAGCTCCCCTATCTGGTTTCACATCAGGATTAGAACTAGAGTGGGAGGGTTTTTCACATTTCCCTCTAAGTTGGAGACAATTTTCTGATGATCCAGCTCATTCAATCCTTTCTCAAGTTTATTTTCCAGGCTCTCTAGCCCTGAGGAAAAAAAAATTGGCCCTTAGAAACCAAGTACAGACTTTTAAGATCAGAGTGGCTGAACTAGAGGAGCTAAGGGAAACAGAAAAGACTTTCTGGGACACACGAGAGCAGTCCCAACCCCAGTCTGACAGCCTCTGTGCTGTTGAGGAGGATGAAAGCCTCAAGGAAGGAGAACCTCAAACTCGAAAAGAGGGAAACAATCCCAGACTTGGGACCCTCCTTCCAGATGATGGTACAGTATGCTCTTGCACTAAGGATACCTCTCCAGGGAAGGGGACCCTGGTTATTAGGAAGAAAAGGGAATAGTAATGGGGATTTGCTCATTAGAAATATAGATAGTTGGGTTTCTTATGACTGGAAGAACCACATGGTGACTTGCCTGCTGGGCGTGAAGGTGTGATGTAGTAGGGAGCAGGGCAGATTGACTGGAAAATGTTGTCTAGTTTTACTGGGACTGTCTGCATGGGTGATGGGATAGCAAGGGATAATGACAATACTTGAGCCTGTAACTTAAGATGAGAGGGGGGAAATAAGTCGGCTCAGCGGAGTTTCAGTTTGGAGCTGGCTGGGAAAATAAAGGAGAGGCCAGACAAACCTCCTGGCCTCCCCTGTCCCCCAAAATGGACCTAAGGGGGTCCTGTTGTCTGTACCTGCAAGACCTGTCTTGGACTGTGTTCCTGTCGTCTAAATAAGCCTTCAGTTTTACCGGCTGGCTAAGAGTCATGGTAAATCGCAGAAAGCCGGGGGTGCAGGGCTTTGTCTCCCACAATTCCGTGACAAGGTTATGGACTTCTCAAAACATCTAGATAGACTTATGTGCAATGCTGGGAAGGAGCCAGTGGTTGTGGTAAATGCAGGTACCAAGAACACGGGAAAGGACAGGGGAGAGGTCCTGGAGGCTAAATTTAGGCTTCTAGGTAAGAGATCAAGTCCACAGATTCCATGGTAGCATGTTCTGAAATGCACAGCCAGATAGATAGGCAGGAATTCAGGGCTCAATGTGTAAGAAAGCATATGGTCAAATACAGTAAAAATATTAAATGACTCAAACTGTACCACAGAATCTGTCTGGATAGAAATTCCATGATTGAATAATAAGAGTATAGCAGTAGGAATTAGGGCTGTCAATTACAAAAATTAATCACAATAAATCACGTGATTAAATAATTAATCGCAACTAATCGCACTGTTAAACAATAGAACACCGTTTATTTAAATATTTTTGGATGTTTTCTACATTTTCAAATATATTTATTTCAATTACAACACAGAATACAAAGTGTACAGTGCTCACTTTATATTTATTTTTTAGTAAAAATATTTGCACTGTGAAAAAACAAAATAAATAGTATTTTTCAGTTCACCTAATATAAGTACTGTAGAGCAATCTCTTTATCATGAAAGTTGAACTTACAAATGTAGAAATCTAAAAAATAGAGTCAGTCCTGCCGAGAATATGGGCAAGTTGTACTAGAGAACCAGAGAGCAACAGCCGCTTCGGGTCAGAGCCCCAGAGATCCCGCAGAAATGATGATGCCATTCTAGGGGGTTCCCCTGCAACAACCCCACCGTTGCTCACCTCCTCCACAGCCCCTGGGCTACCGATGGCAGTGCCCTCCCATTTGTGTGATGAAGTAATAAAGAATGCAGGAATAAGAAACACTGACATTTTAGTGAGATAAAATGAGGGGGAGGCAGCCTCCTGCTGCTATGATAGTCCAGGAAGTACAGAATCTTTTCTTTAGACAAAAAGGAGGGGAGCTGATGGAGCTCAGCCCGCAGTTGCTATGATGAGGGCGGTTTTCAATCTTTTGCACCATCTGCCGGGGAATGACCCACGAGTCATTCCCATTGTTGCCCAGGCGCCCCCAGCGACCTCCACCGAGGCCAGCCAGGAGCATTCACGGGATAATGAGGACGGTTTTCCACCATTTTGTACCGTTCTGCCATCAGGAAGGAAAGGAAGGGGATGCTGCTGTTCAGCGCCGTGGCACCCGTCACCGCCGTCTACAGCAGCAATGCAGTAAGAACATACTGGTTGACATTGAAAAAAGGTCAAGAAAAATGATTGTTTCCCCTTTTTCTTTCATGGGGACAGGGGAGGGGGATAAATTAACGAGATATACCTGGAAACCACCCGGGACAATGTTTTTTTGACCCTTCAGGCATTGGGAGCTATCAGCCAAGAATGCAAATGCTTTTCAGAGACTGCGGGGACTATGGATAGCTGGAGTCCTCAGTCCCCCCTCCCTCCTTCCATGAGCGTCATGATGTTCTTTGGCTTTCCGTTCGCTTGTCACGAGCAGCACTGTGTTGAATCCCTGCTGTAGGCTCTGTCTGAAGATTTTTTCAAATGCTTTGTCATTCGTCTTCTGTAACGGAGCTCTGATGGAACAGTATTTGTCTCCCCATAAAGTGATCAATCCAGTATCTCCCCATTACAGTCCGTGCTGATCAGCCGCTCCACACTGAACAAACAGGAAATGAAATTCCAAAAGTTCTCGGGTTTTCCTGTCTACCTGGCCAGTGCATCCGAGTTCAGATGGCTTTTTCCAGGCCTGGTCACAATGGTGCATTATGGGATAGCTCCCGGAGGGCCCAATACCATCGAATTGTGGTCACATTAACCTAACCCAACATGGCAATACCAATTCAGCGCTACTCTTGTCATAAACAGATAGCTACAGGGTTAATGTTTCTTTTACCTGTAAAGCGGTTAACAAAGGGTAACAAACCCTGACCAGAGGACCAATCAGGAAACCGGATTTCTCAACGTGAGGGAGGGAACTCTGGGTGTGTTTTGTTCTTTGTTTCTGCCTGTTTGTTTTCTTCCTTGCGGCTATTGAGGGAAGAGCTTTTTTTTTTCTATCTCCAAGCTTCTTTCTACCCTTCTGTTCCAAGTTGTGAGTACAAAAGGAAAAAGCAATAGGGTTGATATTTGTAATTTTGTATTTACATTGTGTGGAGGTGCTGGAATGTTTCAAATGGATATATCTTTTTTGAATAAGCTGATTATTCCTATTTTCCTTTAGCATAGCCCCTGTTGTATGTCCATCTGATGCAGTGACATGTCATGTGTTTTTTCTTTCTTTTTTATATAAAGCTTTCTCTTTAACTCTTGTTGGATTTCTTTCCTAGTTAAGGCCAAGGGGATAGGAACTCTGTGCCAGGAGTACTCTCTCTCTCAGGGAAAGACTGGGAGGGGGGAGAAGAAGGAGGGGGAAGGTAAATCGTCTCTCTGTTCTGTGTTTCAAGGGATTGAAGCAGGGAAAATCTGGGAGGAATGTAAAGAGCAGGAAGGGAAGTGGGTTATTTCCTTTGTTGGAGGCTCAGGGCATCTGAGTCCTTGGGGGTCCCCCAGGGAAAGGTTTGGGAGACCAGAAGAGTTTATCAGGTATCAGAATCCTGAATTGGTGGCGCGAGATAAGATCCAAGCTGGTAATTAACTTGGAGGTTCATGCTAAGCACCAGATTTTGGACGCTAAGGTCCAGATTTGGGACAGAGGCTTATTACAACTCCCCTTGTCGGGGAGGAGTACAGAAATTGGTTTTAAGAGCCCTTTATGGTCGATATAAAGGGCTTCGTTGTGTGGACGGGTGCAGGGTTAAATCGGTTTAATGCTGCTAAATTCAGTATAAACGCATAGCGTAGATCAGGCCTCTATTATGCTGTTTTAAAAGTTCCCATGCAGTTGCAGGCATTTCACTTTTGTGGTGTTCTTTTTATGTTCATTTAACTAGCCGCCTTATTTTTGTGTAGTTCACCTTTTGGAAATTAAATGTTACTGTGGTGGGTTTCTTGGTTGTTTCCCAATCTACAATTATAGTTACCATTATGGACGGTTTAGTCACTGTGACCCATTTAGGATTAATCAAGAATTGCCTCTCCGCTTGTGGCTTCCAGGACTAGTTACTCAAGAAGCAGTCAATTAATGGTGTCAAGAAATTTTATCTCTGCATCCCGAGCGAGGTGACGTTCCCAGTCAACATGGGGTAGTTGAAATCCCCCATTATATTGGGTTTTCTGTTTTTTAGTCTGTGCGAATCTCTTAGATTTCACATCACCACCACCATCCTTGGTCAGATGATCGTAGTATATTCCGTACTCTAGAGGTACTATCTATTACTTGCAGTTAACTCACATGATTAACTCAAAAAATATAATCACAATTAAAAAAATTAAATCTGATTAATCGCATGTTAAACATAGAATACCAATTGAAATTTATTAAATATTTGGATGCTTTTCTACATTTTCATATATATTCATTCTGTGTTGTAATTGAAATCAAAGTGGTATATTTATTTTTATTAAAATATTTGCACTGTAAAATGATAAAAGAAATAGTATTTTCAATTCACCTCATACAAGTACTGTAGTGCAATCTTTGTGATGTGAAGGACTTACAAATATAGATTTTTTATTTGTACATAACTGCACTCAAAACAATGTAAACTTCAGAGCCTACAAGTCACCAGTCCTACTTCTTGTCAGCCAATCACTCAGACAAATAAGTTTGGTTACATTTACGAGAGATAATACTGCCCACTTCTTTATTTACAATGTCACCAGAAAATGAGAAAGGAGTTCACATGGCAATTTTGTAGCTGGCATTCAAAGGTTTTATGTGCCAGATATGCAAACATCATATGCCCTTCATGCTTCAGCCACCATTTCAGAGCACATGCTTCCATGGCTGATTAAGCATGTTTAAAAAAATAATATGTTAATTAAATTGTGACTCAACTCCTTGAGGTGAGAATTGTATGTCTCCTACTACTGTTTTACCCACATTCTGGCATAATATTTTCATGTTATACGCATCTCGGATGATGACCCAGCTATATGTTGTTCATTTTAAGAACACTTTCACTGCAGATTTCACAAATGCAAAGAAGATACCAATTGAGATTCTAGAGATAGCTACAGCATTCGACCAGGTTTTAAGAGTCTGAAGTGCCTGCCAAATCTGAGAGGGATGAGGTGCGGAGATCCTTTCAAAAGAGCAACACTCTGATGTGGAAACTACAGAACCCAAAACACTAAAAAGAAAATAAACCTTCTGGTGTGGATCTGAGACTCAAATGAAGATGAACATGTGTGTGCACTGCTTTGGATTGTTATTGAGCAGAACCCATCATCAGCATGGATGCATGTCCCTGGAATGTGTTGAAGCCGAAGGGACATTGAATCTTTAGCACATTTGGCAGTTAAGTATCTTGCAATGCTGGCTACATCAGTGCTATGAGAACGCCTTTCTCAATTTCAGGAGACATTGTAAATAAGAAGCGGCAGTTATATCTCTTTCAAATGTAATCAAATGTGTTTGTCTGAGCAATTGGTTGAACAAGAAGTAGGACTGAGTGGACTTGCAGGCTCTGAATTTTACATGTGTTTATTTTTGAAGCAGTTTTTGTAGCAATACCAGGGGTCACCCAGTACAATTAATAGGCAGCAGGTTTAATACAACAAAGGAAGTACTTCCTTACACAGCGCACAGTCACCTGTATGGAACTTGCTGCCTGGGGATGTTATGAAGGCTAAAGTATAACTGGGTTCAAAAATAATTATCTTAGTTTCTGGAGGCTAGGTCCATCACTGCTGTTATCCAAGATGGTCAGCGATGCAACCCATGCTTGGTGCTCCTAAAACCTCTGACTGACAGGAACTGGACTGGATGACAGAAAGATGGGATCACTTAATCAATTGTGCTGTTCTGTTCACTACCTCTGAGGCCTCTGGCACCGGCCACTGTCAGAAGACAGGATACTGGCTAGATGGACTATTGGTCTGACCAGTATGGCCGTACTTGGTTCTAATATTCTTTTCATTCTGGCTGGTTGAGAGAGTTGGAAAACAGGTTTGTAATTTACTAGCAAGCACCAAACACTTCTACTTTAATCCAATGAAAGTATTACTTGAAACACAGTGCTGTGCTCCAGAAGTTTCCTTGAGCTGGAGTGTGTCTACGGAGATGTTAACAGAGTGGCAAGTTTGTGGCATTGCAGAATTCACACAGTGTCTCTGATGCTCAGTAACTTGTGTGTATACAAGCCATTAGTGTATTACTAGCACAAAGTCTTTCCAAGGTTCTTGAGCAGTCTAGCACAGGATTCATACAGCCTCTTTCATGTCTTCTCAATAAGCCCTTACTGAGAGTGTGGTAGGTCTCTTTACGGGAAAAGACTTAAATCAGAGAAGGCACACATTTTCACAGCCTGCTGCAATCACAAGTAGTTTGTAGATGTAAGGCAACTCTTTATTTGCATCAACATCTTCCTTCCCTCCCTTCACCTTCTCAACAATGCAATAGAAAGGAGTTTCATCACTTGAGTTGGTATGAGGATAGCAGGGTACTGTATCCACTGTTAGGGTTCCAGCTCTGAGGATGCTTAGTGATCTGTGAAGGACTTCTAGAAGATACATTTTTTCAATAAAATAAGAACTCTTGACAGTGGATACTTTTTCCAGTGCACAACCTGTAAGGGAAGGTGCTTTTCTTTGCTAAGTCCAACCCTCAGCTTCAGAAACTCTGCTGTGCAGTCCATAACAAAGCTATTCTGCAAAGAAAGGTGCAAGGATAAACAGCTCTTGAACATTCGGCTGTAGACTAAGACAGTGTGCTATACATAAGGAAGGAAGAGCTAGTGGTCGCATTAAGTGTTAACTGTCCAGGAATAGAATTAAACATAAACAGTAATCACTAGGTAACCATCTCAGACAGACAGAAAGAGAAGGAAAAAACTGGCATAGCCTATCTTTAAAGAACAAGCAGATCTGAGTAATCCAATTATAGGGAAGATAAGAGACTGCTGGTAGTATTGTCCTTTAACTGGACAAATGCCTTCGTTCAAGTGTCAACCCCAATCCTGGAGAGGTCAGTGCAATGGGCCTGCAGCCTAATGTACTCCTGAATTGGCTGAGTGGATTCCGAACAAACAACTGGTCCAACAGAATTGATTTTCAACAGGACCGTATTGGTCCCTAACGTAATTATCCTGCAGTAAGTCAGTTCAAGCACCCCCCTCCTCATTTAAAGCTGCTGTCAGCTGAGAGGAGAGGTACAACCAGTGCCTCAGCTCCTCCTCTAAACACAGCTCCCTCTTCAATCGTTTAAAGAGCAATGGAATTTCTTTTGGCTCTTTCAGCTAAGATCCTATGTCCTGTTTAAAGAGGCCTACAGGGATATCAGAAAGAAACTTTCCCCTCAGCTTGTGTGCCAATGAAAATCAAGTCATAGCTCTGTGATAGGTGAATTCATTTACAAGAAAACAAATACAATCATCACAAGCTATTGCTACACCCACGACAAAAAGTTAACCTCTTCCACTTCACAAAGGTTCCTGCTGAAGACAAACTAATACACAGCCCAGGTTAATTACACATCACACACAAACCTATCTGCAGCTTCCTGAAGTACCACAACAATACAGGCCCACCTTTAGTTAAGGCTTAACACATCTTTAAGACTAACCACACAACTGTTAGGCTTTCCAAGACAAAACCACAAAGCTTTTTAGTCTATCTGGCGCTAAGCTGAACAAATACTGTCCTAACAGCACTATGGCTTTTTAGCTTCTTTGCGCTTGCCTGTTATTTACACAAGAAACTTAAACCTTAAATCTACCCCGTTCAAAACACGTAACACATAACAACATTCTTTGCCTATAAGCCTCATGAGAGCAAAATCAAAACAACCAGTAATGGGCTACCTTGAAACAGAAAATCATTTCAAAGTACTTTAGTATATGGTACAACATACCACCTCTATGAGATCACACACAGTTCCCTCATAAAGACTCTCAGCTTTAGCCAGGTCCGTGTCTAAGGAATAATTGTGGGACAGAAAGCTCAGACAGAATCGCTCACTGCGACCAAGGACTGTCTGATTTATATAATCAATCACAGCAAGCTGTTTGTTGAAAAGGCCATTTCTTATATATATATTTCTGTTCAGGTAGCCCATTAACTGGTGTTTTTGATTTTGCTCTATGAGCCTTATAGACTGGATAGCGTAGTGGTTAAGACGCCGCCTTTGATACGGGAGACCGCCCTTTTGAACGAGAAGACGGGGTTTCAAATCCCCGGTTGTAGCCCAGACTTTCCAGTAGGGGTCTTGGGCAAAAAGACCCCACTAACGCTTCAACCTGCCTACCTCAAATATGAGAGTGACACGAACTAGGGGAGTCATTTGCGTCTCAGCTCGCCCGGATTAACAAGGTTCCGCGCCAGATGTTGAGGGAACAGAGACGAATCTGACGAATAAGTGAGCTCCTTGGAACAAACCATTCATGTGACGAGACAAGAGAAACCTGGAATGAATGGAATGCTACTACAACAGTAGACTAATGAAAGGGGATATATGAAACCTGTAATGAGTGGGACTGTGTGTGAACAAAGACTACGCTACATCCACACTTACTGAGAAACACAGCTAGTTACCCATGCTTACAACATAGTTAAAGAGTAAGCTGCTCTCACA
>NC_133787.1:41791894-41854492 GCF_003597395.2 Chelonoidis abingdonii | reverse complement strand
GGTCAATAAGAATACTGAGTTTTTAGTGAGATAAAATGAGGGAGGAGGCAGCCTCCAGCTGCTATGATAGTCCAGGCAGGACATAAACGGTGAGGGGGAGAGAGCCAGCATCCCACTGCTATGATAGTCCAGGCAGTACAGAATCTTTTCTTTAGACATGAAAGGGGGGGGCTGATGGAGCTCAGGCCCCAGTTGCTATGATGAGGATGGTTACCAGCCGTTCTGTACCATCTGCCGGGAATAACTGGGGAGTCATTCCTATTTTTACCCAGGCGCCCCAGCTGATCTCACCTGAGGCCAGTCAGGAGCACTCGCAGGCTGATGACAAGACGGGTACCAGTCCTTTGCACTGTCCCGTCTGCCACCGGGGAAGGGGGGGAGAGGATGCTGTTGTTCAGTGCGCAGCACCGCGTCTACCAGCAGCATGCAGTAGACATAGGGTGACATTGAAAAAAGTCAAGAAACGATTTTTTTCCCTTTCTTTTAAGGTGTGGGGGGGGAACGAGATATACCCTAAAGCACCCCGGACAATGTGTTTTGACCCTACAGGCATTGGAGCTCAGCCAAGAATGCAAATACTTTTTGGAGACTGCGGGGACTGTGGGATACCTGGAGTCCTCAGTCCCCCTCCCTCCCTCCATGAGCATCCATTTGATTCTTTGGCTTTCCGTTATGCTTGTCACACTAGCACTGTGTTGTGGACTCTATCATAGCCTGGAGATTTTTTTCAAATGCTTTGGCATTTCATCTCTATAATGGAGCTCTGATGGAACAGGTATTGTCTCCCCTACAGTGATCAGATTCCAGTATCTCCTACGGTCCATGCTGGAGCTCTTTTTGGATTGGAACTGCATCGCCACCCATGCTTACCAGAGCTCCAGCTGGGCAAACAGGAAATGAAATTCAAAGTTCACAGGGCTTTTCCTATCTACCTGGCCAGTGCATTCGAGTTCAGATGGCTTTTCAGAGTGGTCACAGTGGTGCACTGTGGGTACCGTTGATTTTGCGGCCACACTAACCCTAATCCGGATATGTAATCCGATTTCAGTGCTACCCTCTCATCAGGAGGAGTACAGAAACCAGTTTTAAGAGCCCTTTATATCGATATAAAGGGCTTCGTGTGTTGACGGGTGCAGCGTTAAATCGGTTTAACGCTACTAAAATCGGGTATAACGCGTAGTGTAGACCAGGCCTCAGTACTTTGACTTCAAGCTATGCTTTCATGTAGCTGAAGTTGTGTATCTTAGGGCTGGTCTACACTACGGGGAAAATCAATCTCAGATACGCATCTTCAGCTACTGAAAACGTAGCTGAAGTCGAAGTATCTAAGTTGAATTACTCACCATCCTCACGCGCCGGATTGATGTCTGCGGCTCCCCATGTCGACTCACAACTCCGTTCGGGTTGGTGGAGTTCCGGAATTGATATAAGCGCGTTCGGGGATCGATATATCACATCTAGATGAGACGTGATATATCGATCTCCGAGCAATGAATTGCTACCTGCCGATACGGCGGGTAGTGAAGACGTAGCCTTAGATCGACACCCCTCCAGTGTAGACCAGCCCTCAGTTCCTTACAAAGTCATTTTCCCATTTCCTGGGAATGGACATAACACCCTTCACCTACTACATCCTAACAGCAACTACTTCGTTTCACAAGGTTGTCTTTGCTTGCTCTTAGCCACAATATAGGTTCAAAACAAGGAGCACCAGCACTGTCCTTCTAAGTGAAGGTGAAAGAAGCTCAAAGTAGAGGCTGCAGAAAGCTCCCCATCTGGTTTCACATCAGGATTAAGAACTAGAGTGGAGGGTTTTTCACATTTCCCTCTAAGTTGGAGACAATTTTCTGATGATCCAGCTCATTCAATCCTTTCTCAAGTTTATATTTCCAGCTCTCTAGCCCTGAGGAAAAAAAAATTGGCCCTTAGAAACCAAGTACAGACTTTTAAGATCAGAGGTGGTGAACTAGAGGAGCTAGGGAAACAGAAAGACTTTCTGGACACCACGAGAGCAGTCCCAACCCCAGTCTGACAGCCTCTGTGCTGTTGAGGAGGATGAAAGCCTCAAGGAGGAGAACCTCAAACTCGAAAAGAGGGAAACAATCCCAGACTTGGGACCTCCTTCCAGATGATGGTACAGTATGCTCTTGCACTAAGGATACCTCTCCAGGGAAGGGGCCTGGTTATTAGGAAGAAAAGGAATAGTAAATGGGGATTTGCTCATTAGAAATATAGATAGTGGGTTTCTTATGACTGAAGAACCACATGGTGACTTGCCTGCTGGCGTGAAGGTGTGATGTAGTAGGGAGCAGGGCAGATTGACTGGAAAATGTTGTCTAGTTTTACTGGGACTGTCTGCATGGGTGATGGGATAGCAAGGATAATGACAATACTTGAGCCTGTAACTTAGATGATGAGGGGGAATAAGTCGGCTCAGCGGAGTTTCAGTTTGGAGCTGGCTGGGAAAATAAAGGAGAGGCCAGACAAACCTCCTGGCCTCCCCTGTCCCCCAAAATGGACCTAAGGGGGTCCTGTTGTCTGTACCTGCAAGACCTGTCTTGGACTGTGTTCCTGTCGTCTAAATAAGCTTCAGTTTTACCGGCTGGCTAAGAGTCATGGTAAATCGCAGAAAGCCGGGGGTGCAGGGCTTTGTCTCCCACAATTCCGTGACAAGGTTATGGACTTCTCAAAACATCTAGATAGACTTATGTGCAATGCTGGGAAGGAGCCAGTGGTTGTTGGTAAATGCAGTACCAAGAACACGGGAAAGGACAGGGAGAGGTCCTGGAGGCTAAATTTAGGCTCTAGGTAAGAGATCAAGTCCACAGATTCCATGGTAGCATGTTCTGAAATGCACAGCCAGATAGATAGGCAGGAATTCAGGGCTCAATGTGTAAGAAAGCATATGGTCAATACAGTAAAATATTTAAATGACTCAAACTGTACCACAGAATCTGTCTGGATAGAAATTCCATGATTGAATAATAGAGTATAGCAGTAGGAATTAGGGCTGTCAATTACAAAAATTAATCACAATAAATCACGTGATTAAATAATTAATCGCAACTAATCGCACTGTTAAACAATTGACACCGTTATTTAATAATTTTGGATGTTTTCTACATTTTCAAATTATATATTTCAATTACAACACAGAATACAAAGTTGTACAGTGCTCACTTTATATATTTTTTAGTTTAAGTATTTTGCACTGTGAAAAACAAAAAAATAGTCTTTTTTTCAGTTCACCTAATATAGTACTGTAGAGCAATCTCTTTCATAAAGTGTAACTTACAAATGTAGAAATGTCGTTTTGTTATATGAAAGGTGTAAATAAAACTTCCCTAGTCACTTGCTCCACACCAGTCATGATTTATAGTCCTCTATTCATATCTCCCCTGAGTCGTCTCTTTTCCAAGCTAAACAGTCCCAGTCTTTTTAGTCTCTCCTCCTATGAAAGCTGTTCCATACCCCTCATCATTTTTGTTTCCCTTCTCTGTACTTTTTGCAATACTGATCAATCTTTTTTGAGATGGGCCACCAGAATTGTGCAAATTTTCAAGATATAGGCATATTGTGGATTATTATAGTAATAGTAGGATATTTTCTATCTCACTCTCTGTTTCTTTCCTAATGGTTCCTAACATTCTGTTCGCCTTTTTGACTGCTGCTGCACTTTGAGTGGATGTTCTCATGAGTACTATCCACAATGACTCCAAAATCTCTTCCGTGCATGGCACTGACTTCATGGATCCTGGAACACCCACACAAAAAAATAGTAGGTGCTTAGCATCCACCGGCAGCCAAGCTCCTCCCCACCCCCAGCACTCCCGCCTGCTGGTGGCCCTGGTGATCAACTCCTCCCCCACCTCCAAGGGGCCTCCTGCACGCCACAGAACAGCTGTTCTGTGGCATGCAGGAGGCACTGGGAGGAGAGGAAGGGGCAGGGACAAGGTGCGTTCAGGGGATGTGGCGGGAAGAGGCGGCCGGGGCAGAGTGGGGATGGAAGAGGCAGGGTGGGACTTGGAGGAAAGGGTGGAGCGTGGGCAGGTCGAGGGTGGAGTGGTGGTGGGAGAGGTGGGATGGGGCTTGGAGGAAGGGTTTTGCCACTTTTCCAGATCATTTATGAATATGTGGAACAGCAGCCAGTATAGATCCTTAGGGACTCTGCTATATACCTCTCTCCACCATGAAACTGGCCATTTTTTCCTACCCTTTGTTTCCTATCTTTAGGAGCAAAGAATTCCTCTGGCACCTTATAGACTAACAGACGTTTTGGAACTTGAGCTTTCGTGGGTGAATACCCACTTCATCAGATGCATGTAGTGGAAATTTTCAGGGGCAGGTATATATATGCAAGCAAGCTAGAGATAACGAGGTTAGTTCAGTCAGGGAGATGAGGCCCTGTTCTAGCAGTAGAGGTGTGAAAACAAGGGAGGAGAAACAGGTTTTGTAGTTGGCAAGCCATTCACAGTCTTTGTTTAATCCTGAGCTGATGGTGTCAAATTTGCAGATGAACTGAAGCTCAGCAGTTTTCTCTTTGAAGTCTTGGTCCTGAAGTTTTTTTGCTGCAGGATGGCCACCTTCAGGTCTGCTATAGTGTGGCCAGGGGGCTGAAGTGCTTCTCCTACAGGTTTTTGTATATTTGCCATTCCTGATATCTGATTTGTGTCCATTATCCTTTTCCATAAGAGACTGTCCAGTTTGGCCGATGTACATAGCAAAGGCGGCATTGCTGGCATATGATGGCATTATATTACATTGGTGGACGTGCAGGTGAATGAACCGGTGATGGCGGTGGCTGATCTGGTTAGGTTCCTGTGATGGGTGTCACTGGTGTAGATATGTGGGCAGAGTTGGCATCGAGGTTTGTTGCATGGATTGGTTCCTGAGCTAGAGTTACTATGGTACGGTGTGCAGGTTACTTGGTGAGAATATGTTTCAGGTTGCAGGTTGTCTGTGGGCGAGGACTGGCCTGCTACTCAAGGCCTGTGAAAGTGTGGGATCATTGTCCAGGATGGTTGTAGATCCCTGATGATGTGTTTGGAGGGGTTTTAACTAGGGCTGTATGTATGGCCGTGGAGTCCTTTGGTTTCTTTCTTCGGTTTGTCTTGGAGTAGGAGGCTTCCGGGTACACGTCTGGCTCTGTTGATCTGTTTCCTTATTTCCTCGCGCTTCGCTAGGTATGTAGTTTTTGAGAATGCTTGGTTGGAGATTTTGTAGGTGTGGTCTCTGTCTGTAGGGGTTAGAGCAGATGCGGTTGTACCTCAGTGCTTGGCTGTAGACAATGGATCATGTGAATGTGTTCCACCGGGATGGAAGCTAGGGGCGATGAAGGTAGGCATTGCGGTCGGTAGGGTTTTCGATAGGGTAGATAGACTATATAGTGCACCATCACTTATTTGCACCGTGGTGTCTAGGGAAGTGGACCTTCCTGGTAGTAGAGTGGTCCAGGCCTGAGGTTGATGGTGGGGGTGGAGCTGTTGAAATCGTAATGGAATTTTTCCAGGTCTCCTTCCCATGGGGTCCAGATGATGATGAAGATGTCATCATGTAGCATAGGTAGAGACCAGGGCGTCGAGTGGATTGAGAGCTGAGGAAGGCGTTTGTCCAGGTCGGCCATAAAATATTGGCATATTGTGGCCATGCAGGTGCCATAGCGGTGCCACTGATTCTGGAGATATATATGTTCATCGATTTGAAATAGTTGTGTGTGTAGAATAAAGGCACAGAGCTCAGCAGCCAGTTGTGCTGTGGGCATCATTCAGGCGATACTATTCCTGACCAGGCTTGTATTCCATCTGCTGTGGTGGAGTAGAGAGGCCTCTACATCCATGGGTGGCTAGTATAGTTTTCTCGGGAGGTTGACCAAGCATGTGTTTTCTCAGGAATCAGTTGGTGTCCGGTGAAATAGCTTTGGAGTGCTGTGGCATAGGGTCTGGAGTAGAGAGTCCACATATCAGACAGTCCTTCAGTGAGAGTGCCAATGCCGAGATGATGGAGCGTCCAGGATTTCCGGGTTTGTGGATCTTGGGCAGTAGATTAGAATAACCCTGGTGGGGGCTCTAAGGGTATGTTGATTTGTTCTAGTGTTTAGTGTTAGGGAGTGTCCTGAGTAGATTGCAATTCCTTAGTGTATTCTCAGTGGATCTGAGAAGTGACCTGTAGAATTGGTATTGGAGAGTTGTCTTGGCAGCCTCCTTTTGGTTAGTCAGACCATGTTCATGGATGACAACAGCATCTTTTATGATGACAACTCTTTTTAAGCAGTACCGATCTATGAGAGACCTTCCTTCTATCCCATGACAGCTTTACTTTGTTTAAGAGAGCTTGTCAAGGCTTTCTTGAAAGGTCCCAAGTACACTATAATCTGCCGGATTACCTTCGTCCATGTGTTGTGTTGAGCCCTCTAGTTCTTAGCAGATTGGTGAGGGGTGATTTCCCTTTACAAAACATGTTTGACTCTTCCCCAACATATCATGTGCCCACTATAGTCTCACCCAGGTTTTCCTGTCTTGAAATCAGCGTTTACTGGCCCTTAAGTTTGCCCAGGACACTTCTGGAGCCTTTT
The DNA here is from genome assembly GCF_003597395.2 of Chelonoidis abingdonii. NCBI lineage: Eukaryota > Metazoa > Chordata > Testudines > Testudinidae > Chelonoidis > Chelonoidis abingdonii. Next base: position 41,847,921 of record NC_133787.1, on the reverse strand, counting down.
TTTGAATTCAGTGTCACATTAGCTATCTGCCAGCTATCTTATACAGATGCTGATTTAAGTGATCGAATTTACATAACACAGTTCTTGCAATGTCATATCTGAGTTCCTTCAGAACTTCTGCTGAATAATCTGGTCCTGGGACTATTACTGTTTATTTCTCAATTTGTTCCCAAAACTTCCTGTATGACACCTCAGTCTGGGACAGTTTCTCAGATTTTGTCACTTAAAAAAGGAATAGCTTCAGCATTTAAAGAACTCCCTCACAATCCTCTGATACAAACTCATTACCTTCTCCACAACCCAGCTTTGTCTTCCTTGAGTATCATTTAGCACTTCAACAGACTGTGGCCCCACTTGCTTTTTGGCAGGCTTTCCTGCAAAGATGCAAAGAGCTATAAAAGGATCTCTCAAAACTGTGGTGACTGGGCAACAAAAATGGCAGATGAATTTCAATGTTGTGTGATGGGGCGAAGGCCAGATGCCTACAGTAAAAGTTACTGAGAAACAGGTATGTAGCCCCAGGCTAAACAAATTCCCTAGTACCCTGGTAACAAATGGCATGCTCCGGGTTATCAAGGCACCTGGAGGCCAATTAAGATCTTTCTAGAAGGCAGTAGATGTGAGCTTACTTTAATTAGAACACCTCCAGCCAATCAAGGCAGGCTAATCAGGGCACCTGGGTTTAAAAAGGCAGCTCACTCCAGTCAGGCAAGAGAGGAGCCAGAGGGATAAGGAGTGTGTGTGAGGAGCTGGTAGCAAGAAGACAAGCGAGCCTGAGAGTGAGAGACTGTTACTGCTGGAGCATTAGGAGGACAAGCATTATTTCAGACACCAAGGAGCGAAGCGTCTGTGGTTGAGGAAAAGAAGGTGTTTGGAGGAGGCCATGCGGGAAGTAAGCCAGGGAGTTTAGCTGTCATTGCAGCTGTTACAGGAGGCGCCACTATGACAGCTGCGATCCACAGGGCCCTGGGGCTGGAACTCTGGAGTAGAGGGCAGGCCTGGGTCTCCCCCCATAACCTCCCAACCTCCTGATCAGGGACACAGGAGGAGTTGACCCAGGCTGTGGGAAGATCACTGAGGTGAGCAAATCTGCCAAAAGCGCAGGACCCACCAAGGTAGAGGAGGAACTTTGGTCACAACTGTGTCAGGGGTGGGATTTGGTTTGTGCACAGCCATGCAGAAGAAAGAGGGTTTATTTTTTTTCCACCACAATGGGCGGACTTAAGTTATGGGCATTGATACAAGCTACGGCGCGTCCCAGCAGGAGGCTATCCGTGTCCAGGCAAGCCGCCCAACAGGAGGCATGTGCAGCTGCAGCAAAAGAAACTAATCACCTTGCTGATGGACCAGGCTTCTCAAGACCGAACGCTATGTTGCGGGAACTTGGTAAAACCAGGTTAAAGACCTTACAGAGGCTGAAACCTGGCGATGGATGGGATGCGGACTCATACGGGGCCAAGCCACTGGCTGCAGAAAATGAACGCGGGAGGATTGATGTAAGAGGCATAGACCTTCTGGCCTTTGAGAGGACAGCCCTACGGGAGGCCCTGCCGTCTAGAGGTCAGTAGTCTGGCCATCCTTGCCCCCATTGCCTATGTTGGGGAGGCCCAGAAGGCCTACCATGATCTGACGAAGAGGCTGCAGCCAGACTACCCCAGCTTGAAAGCCAGAATCCTGGCCGATCTGGATAACAACTGCAGTGCGGCCCAGCGGTATCATGAGTTGGCGGGGGAAACCCTGAGAACTAAACCCCTAACCACATTGATTAGGGGAATGATTTAGAAAACACATTAATAGATGTTTATGCATGTAGGGAGTGGGACACATAGCAGGCACAGTGTCCCAGCACCAGGAACGCCTATGCATGCAACTTGGGGGATCTGGCAAGTTCCCATGCTCCCTTATCCCACCCTTGCTGTGCGTCGCATTAGCCCCGCATAACTTACACCAGGGCCGGTAAAGATAAATGGAGTGGAGACTACAGCACTTGTGGACTCAGGGATGCTATCAACCCTTAATATCGGTAAGCTGGTAAAAAGTAGCAGTGGCTACAAGCCAAACGCGTTTAGCAGTGACATGCGTTGCATGGGCCATGGAGTCATTACCCCACCATCCCAGTGAGATAGAGTTCAGGGGCACCCCATTTTGAGGTGACAGGTGGGCGTTAGTATCCTAAACTCCCATATCCTGTAGTCATTGGGCAACTATGCATGTTTATAATTTTACTCCCCCTAGAGAGGCTGGAGGGATGCGGGACCCTGTTGGCAGCAACTCATCATTGGGAATGTTCAACCCCCAATGTTTCAGAGTTTTTCAGGATCTAGTCTCAGCCCCCCAAAAGGCCCGAAAAGACAAAAAAGGAAAGGAAGGCCGCGAAGGCCCTTGGGAACCCGGATCCTGACCCAGGGCCAGAAGACCACGCTAGTAGGCAGATGACACGAGCAGCCATCAGAGTAGAAGACTACCAACACGGAAGTGAGCCGGAGGCTGGCCCCAGCCATGACGGTGATGAGCCGTTTGGAAAAAACAGAAGCTGCGCCCCTGGGAGCTCAGGCAGGTTAGAATTAAAAAAAATCCTGGGAGAGAGACTTTTCGGGAGGGACCAGGCTAGAGGTCCTAGATATTGGATAACGTCAGGAACAAGAGGTGGCCGAGATAGATGGGACACCCAGTGGAGGGGAAGGTCCGGGGTCCAGGCCCTACTTTATAGTGAAAAAAGATCTCCTGTACCGTGTGCGTGCAATCGGAGGCAGGAGAAACATCAACTTCTGGTGCCACAAAAAACATCAAAAAAGCCATATGAGCCTCGCCACACTCACCTGTTTGGAGGCATTAGGGTTAGAGAAATAACCCAGCCCAGGATCCTACGGTAGGTTCTTCGTGGCCAGGAGTACATGAAGATGTCAGGTATACTTGCACCTCTTGGTCCAAGAGTGTCAGCTTACATATGCCCTCGCCCACACTTGCGGGGCCCTCTTTGAGACCTCTCCAGGGGTCACCCAGTACAATTAATAGGCAGCAGGTTTAATACAACAAAAGGAAGTACTTCCTTACACAGCGCACAGTCAACCTGTATGGAACTTGCTGCCTGGGGATGTTATGAAGGCTAAAAGTATAACTGGGTTCAAAAAATAATTATCTTAGTTTCTGGAGGCTAGGTCCATCACTGGCTGTTATCCAAGATGGTCAGCGATGCAACCCCATGCTTTGGGTGCTCCTAAACCTCTGACTGACAGGAACTGGGACTGGATGACAGAAGATGGATCACTTAATCAATTGTGCTGTTCTGTTCACTACCTCTGAGGCCTCTGGCACCGGCCACTGTCAGAAGACAGGATACTGGGCTAGATGGACTATTGGTCTGACCCAGTATGGCCGTACTTGGGTTCTTATATTCTTTCATTCTGGCTGGTTGAGAGAGTTTGGAAAACAGGTTTGTAATTTACTAGCAAGCACCAACACTTCTACTTTAATCCCAATGAAAGTATTACTTGAAACACAGTGCTGTGCTCCAGAAGTTTCCTTGAGCTGGAGTGGTGTCTACGGAGATGTTACAGAGTGGCAAGTTTGTGCATTGCAGATTCACACAGTGTCTTGATGCTCAGTAACTTGTGTGTATACAAGCCATTAGTGTAATTAAACTAGCACAAAGTCTTTCCAAGGTTCTTGAGCAGTCTAGCACAGGATTCATACAGCCTCTTTCATGTCTTCTCAATAAGCCCTTACTGAGATGTGGGTAGGTCTCTTTACGGGAAAAGACTTAAATCAGAGAAGGCACACATTTTCACAGCCTGCTGCAATCACAAGTAGTTTGTAGATGTAAGGCAACTCTTTATTTGCAATCAACATCTTTCCTTCCCTCCCCTTCACCTTCTCACAAATGCAATAGAAAGGAGTTTCATCACTGGTAGTTGGTATGAGGATAGCAGGGTACTGTATCCACTGTTAGGGTTCCAGCTCTGAGGATGCTTAGTGATCTGTGAAGGACTTCTAGAAGATACATTTTTTCAATAAAATAAGAACTCTTGACAGTGGATACTTTTTCCAGTGCACAACCTGTAAGGGAAGGTGCTTTTCTTTGCTAAGTCCCAACCCTCAGCTTCAGAAACTCTGCTGTGCAGTCCATAACAAGCTATTCTGCAAAGAAAGGTGCAAGGATAAACAGCTCTTGAACATTTCGGCTGTAGACTAAGACAGTGTTGCTATACATAAGGAAGGAAGAGCTAGTGGTCGCATTAAGTGTTAACTGTCCAGGAATAGAATTAAACATTAAACAGTAATCACTAGGTAACCATCTCAGACAGACAGAAAGAGAAGGAAAAAACCTGGCATAGCTATCTTTAAAGAGAACAAGCAGATCTGAGTAATCCAATTTAGGGAAGATAAGAGACTGCTGGTAGTATTGTCCTTTAACTGGACAAATGCCTTCGTTCAAGTGTCAACCCCAATCCTGGAGAGGTCAGTGCAATGGGCCTGCAGCCTAATGTACTCCTGAATTGGCTGAGTGGATTTCCGAACAAACACACTGGTCCAACAGAATTGATTTTCAACAGACCGTATTGGTCCCTAACGTAATTATCCTGCAGTAAGTCAGTTCACAGCAGCCCCTTCATTTAAAAGCTGCTGGTCAGCTGAGAGGAGAGGTTACAACCAGTGCCTCAGCTCCTCCTCTAAACACAGCTCCCTCTTCAATCGTTTAAAGAGCAATGGAATTTCTTTTGCTCTTTCTCAGCTAAGAGTCCTTATGTCCCTGTTTAAAGAGGCCTACAGGGATATCAGAAGAAACTTTCCCCTCAGCTTTGTGTGCCAATGAAAATCAAGTCATAGCTCTGTGATAGGTGAATTCCATTTACAAGAAAACAAATACAATCATCACAAAGCTATTGCTACACCACGACAAAAGTTAACCTCTTCCACTTCACAAAGGTTCCTGCTGAAGACAAACTAATACACAGCCCAGGTTAATTACACATCACACACACAACCTATCTGCAGCTTCCTGAAGTACCATCACAATACAGCCCACCTTTTAGTAAGGCTAACACACTCTTAAGACTATCCACACAACTGTTAGGCTTTCAGACAAACACAAGCTTTTTAGTCTTCTGGCTAGCTGAAACCAAATACTGTCCTAACAGCACTATGGCCTTTAGCTTCTTTGCTTGCCTGTTATTTACACAGACAACTAAACCTTAAATCTACCCCGTTCAAACACAGTATAACATAACACATCTTTTGACCTATAAGCTCATAGAGCAAATCAAAACAACCAGTATGGGCTACCTGAACAGAAAAATCATTTCAAAGTACTTTAGTATATGGTACAACATACCACCCTCTATGAGATCAGCACACAGTTCCCTCCTAAGAGACTCTCAGCTTAGCCAGTCCGTGTCTAAGGAATAATGTGGGACAGAAAAGCTCAGACAGAATCGCTCACTGACCAAGGACTGTCTGATTTATATACCAATCAGATCACAGCAAGCTGTTTGTTGAAAAGGCATTTTATATATATATTTCTGTTCAGGTAGCCCATACTGGTTGTTTTGATTTGCTCTATGAGCTTATAGACTGGATAGCGTAGTGGTTAAGAGCGCCGCCCTTTGATACGGGAGACCGCCCTTTGATACGAGAGACTGGGGTTCAAATCCCGGTTGGTACCCAACTTTCCAGTAGGGGTCCTTGGGCAAAAGACCCCCTAACGCTTCACCTGCCTACCTCAAATATGAGAGTGACACGAACTAGGAGAGTCATGCCGGCTCGGACGTCGCCCGGATTAACAAGGTCCGCGCCAGATGTTGAGGAACCAGGACAATCTGACGATAAGTGGGCTACTGGAACAAACCATTCATGGACGAGACAAGAGAACCTGGAATTGATGGAATGCTACTACAACAGTAGACCTAATGAGAGGGGATATATGAAACGTATGAGGGGACTGTGGATGGACAAAAGACCTACATCCACACTTACTGAGAAACAGCTAGTTACCCAACGCTTCAACATAGTAAAGAGGAAGCTGCTCTCACAGCTTGAGATAGACCAACTCCACATTACATCCCAGACTCAAGAAGACCTGGAAGAACAAGTGGATGTGCAGCCCACACCTGAAGCTGAAACTTCACTGCCACCTCCTCCATTGCAGAGCACAGCAGCTGATATGAGGCATAAGATCATGGAGAAACTAGCTACAGTCAATCCTCGAGACCGATTACCAAGGCTCAGTGGAGAAGTACCATCAGATAGTATGTTAGAAGATGCCAATAGAGCCCTCATGACAATCCCTACTACCACCATAACTCAAACCAATGAACTGGTATATGCTACAGCCTCTGTAATCCTGGAGATGCTTGGCTACACGATCAAGAAGAACAACAGTATGTACCCACCCTGGAAAATGAGGTTGGAGGATAAGATCAAGGCGACTCGGAGAGAAGTTAGTCAGCTGGTGGAACTACAGAAGGGTGTAGAGATTAAGGATAAGACTCGGCTACTGAAAAAATACAAGGGCCTGACTCCATCTGAAGCCCTAGAGACTGCTAAACAAAGGCTCACAGCACTAGCTACCAGGCTAAGGAGATACACTAGAGAAGCAGAGGCCAAAAAAGTAAATGCCCTGTTCTCCAAAGAACCATCCAAGGTGTACTCCCACTTGCAGTGCAACAACACAATAACAGCAGAGCCACCAGCAGCAGAAACTGAACAGTACTGGAAGAACATATGGGAGAAAGAGAAGACTCATAACACCAGTGCAAAGTGGCTGCAGGACCTGAGAACAGAGCACAGCAATCTCCCAGAACAGAAACCAGTCACCATCACAGTAGAAGACATCCAGCAGCGGGTCAAGAACATGAAGAGCTGGACAGCACCTGGACCAGACATGATCCACACCTACTGGCTAAAGAAACTAACAGCAGTGCATGAACGCCTAGCAGCACAGATGAACCAGCTGCTAGCAGCAGGCTCCCACCCAAACTGGCTAACACAAGGAAGGACAGTGCTGATCATGAAAGACCCCTGCAAGGGGACAGAACCGGCCAACTACCGGCCAATAACCTGCCTCCCCACAACATGCAAAGTCTTATCAGGCATCATAGCTGCCAAGCTACAGGACCACATGGGCCAGTACATGAGCACAGCTCAGAAGGGCATTGGGAACAACACCAGAGGCTCAAAACACCAGTTGCTCATAGATAGAGCAGTCGCCCAAGACTCAAGGTCTAGACAGACCAATCTGAGCACAGCCTGGATTGACTACAGGAAAGCCTACGACTCAATGCCGCACACGTGGATCTGTGAATGTCTGGCGCTATACAAAGTCAACAGGACACTAAGGACCTTCCTCAAGAACTCAATGGGACTATGGAAGACAACACTAGAAGTCAACTCAAGGCAACTTGCACAAGTGGCCATCAAGTGCGGCATATACCAAGGTGATGCACTGTCCCCGCTGCTGTTCTGCATAGGCTTAAACCCCCTCAGCCAGATAATCACAAGGACTGGATACGGGTACAGGTTCAGGAGTGGAACTACCATCAGCCACCTCCTCTACATGGATGACATCAAGCTGTATGCTAAGAATGAACGAGACATCGACTCGCTAATCCACCTGACGCGGATCTACAGTGAGGATATCGGGATGTCATTCGGACTGGAGAAGTGTGGCCGGATGGTAGTGAAGAGAGGGAAGGTAGTCAAGACTGATGGGGTGGAACTACCAGCGGGCCACATAGCAGACATACAGACCAGCTACAAGTACCTTGGAGTCCCACAGTCACATGGAAACCACGATGAGGAGGCAAGGAAGACAGCAACATCCAAGTATCACCAAAGGATAAGACAGGTCCTGAAGAGCCAGCTCAGTGGGAAGAACAAGATCCACGCCATCAACAGATACGCCCTGCCGGTCATCAGATACCCTGCCGGTATAGTGAGCTGGCCAAAGGAGGACATGGAGGCTGCCGATGTGAAGACCCGGAAGCTCCTCACAATGCACGGAGGTTTCCACCCCAAGTCCAACACCCAGAGACTGTATACCAGCCGGAAAGAAGGCGGGCGGGGCTTGGTGAGCATCAAGGCCACTGTCCTGGATGAAACCCGGAACATCCAGGAGTACATCAGTAAGATGGCCCCCAAAGATGAGCTGCTGAGAGAATGCCTGAGGCAGCAGCAGACATGGGAGGAAGACCAAGCAGAAGAAGTGCCATGGCAAGACAAGACCCTGCATGGGATGTACCATCGACAGATAGCAGAAGTGGCTGACATTGGGAAATCCTACCAGTGGCTGGAAAGGGCTGGACTAAAAGACAGCACTGAGGCACTGATCATAGCAGCACAGGAACAGGCACTGAGCACCAGATCCATTGAAGCAGGGGTCTACCACACTAGAGAGGACCCAAGGTGCAGACTGTGCAGAGAGGCCTCAGAGACAGTCCAACACATAGTGGCAGGATGTAAGATGCAGGCAGGAACAGCATACACTGAACGGCACAACCAAGTGGCTGGCATTGTGTACAGGAACATCTGCACAGCGTATGGGCTAGACCCTCCCAAGACCAGATGGGAGATTCCACAGAAGGTTGTGGAGAATAGCAGGGCTAAGATTCTGTGGGACTTCCAGATCCAGACGGACAGGCAGGTACTGGCCAATCAACCAGACATCGTGGTAATAGACAAGGACCAGAAGACAGCGGTGGTGATAGATATAGCAGTGCCAAGTGACAGCAACATCAGGAAGAAGGAATATGAGAAGCTGGAGAAGTACCAGGGCCTGAAAGAGGAACTAGAGAGGATGTGGAAAGTGAAGGCCAAAGTGGTCCCAGTGGTGGTAGGAGCACTCGGGGCTGTGACTCCTAAGCTGGGTGAGTGGCTCCAACAGATCCCAGGAACAACATCAGAGCTCTCTGTCCAGAAGAGTGCAGTGCTAGGAACAGCTAAGATACTGCGCAGAACCCTCAAACTCCCAGGCCTCTGGTAGAGGACCCGAGGTTGAGGAGGACACATACCACCCATAGGGGTGAGAGGGGAATTTTTTTTTTTCTCTGTCTTGAAGGGGTGTGGGTCCAAATACGAATGCTGGAAGCTGCTACAGGAGGAGACCCAAAGAGTATGTAATTCTGAAACGTGCAGAAAATAAAAGAAAAGAAATGCATGACCTTTACCACAGGACATTCTCCGGTGGCATTTCCAACACATACTTATGTCAAGTAGGAACCCATAAATGATCTCCCCAAGATTTCCTCTATTTTACCAGCACAGGATGTTTGGAGAAATTGTTGGGGAGTCTTTCAAAACCCATTTTTCTATTTTTAACTAAGAGGTACCATGCTGACACAATACACCAAAGAATGCTGAGAGTCACTGTTTTGCCCGGAGCTTCATTCAGGGAAGTGTGGCCAAACACAATATAGTGCCATAAAGACATGAGAGAGCGAAAAAGAAGCACAGTACAGGCCCAAGATATGCTTATATACTATGTCTCAGCAAGATGCTTCAACCCTATTCTGCAGAGACCATCCTTAGGACGGAATGGGAAATTCAACCTTACCGCATCTATTTAGTCACTGGTCACTGCAATGAGATGGCTAACAAGGGGGGCAGTTACTGACAAGGGTGATATTTTTGTAATGTGGACATCTCTTCTCTAAGAACTGAAGTAAAAACCAGCAACTCATTTCACACACATACTGAACCGACATTACATGAAAATTGCTTTTGCTTATTATTGAGCTGGGGCATTTTTAAATCAGGGACCTAGAGGTGAAGGGCTCTGTATCCCACTAGCAAACTGAGTCACTTTGTTTCTGTGTTTCAGCATTTTCAAACATGTCCTAAGATTCAACTTCCTTTCCTGGGCCGTACACCTTTTTTTTTTTTTTTAAATAAGCAAATACTTTTCAGCAGCGTAGAGGTTCCAAAAAGGCCTTAACAACTCCCCAGTATTTTACAAGGTTCATATTTCTCTTGTGCTCCCAGGAATTCCCTTTCAAATTAGAGCTTCACATACACAAAGTTGGAAGTTTGGTCTTATACTGGGCAAATCAATGCAGATGCAAACTGTTTCCAGCAAGGTCACGGGCTGAAAGTCCCAAGTGGAAAGACAGAATCCAATTGCAGAATATTTTCTCGGATTAAATTATCTGTATTTGGATGCAGCAAGATTTTCACCACCTCTGAGCTGGCTATACCCATATTTCATCCTGTGACTCAGATGCTGCCTGTAACATTGCTTCCCTGCTACAAGTCTTATTTCCCTTTGCCTGTTTTCTCCCCAAAGTAGGAGTGAGTGGGGCCAGTTTCCAGCTGCATTTTTCAGCCTCCAATTAGCAGGCTCCAATTCATCACCCTGAGTATCTCCTGGCATCAGTGCCGAGATTCCCTCCTCGCGCCTGGTAAATCGGTCTTCATTTAAAACCCTCTCTCTTACCCCTAAATGGAAATCAATTCTGCAAGTTTAGCAAATGGTTAATTACTCCACAAAGAGGATTGATTGGCCTTTGATCACCAGAAAGCTCTGTAGTGCTATTAGTCTCTTTCATCTGTGATTAAACCAGAGAGAGAAAGAAACAAAAACTAAATTAGGCTTCTCCTGTTATCCTACAAATATTTAATGATGGGATAATCTTGTAGAGGTGTGTTCAGGGGATACACGTTCCATTAGGAGCCAGCTTCAATTCAACCTTGAACCCAAATTCTGTCTCTGTGAAGAGACTTGCAGAGAACTTTATAGAGGACCAGAGCTTAGCTCAAAGGGTTGCTTTGTAGTACACACTCATTGGCCTTTTCTTCTTTCCCCTTCATATGTATGTTTTAATGCAGATAAAGGTTTTCCCAATGGACTTCGGACATGAATAATAACATCAAGAAAGCTTTTTTCATTCCGTTTTGGCTCCATTGGCACTCTCAGCAGGATCAGTCTGTGTCCTGTTGATTTACAATATTGTACAGAGCTGTTTCCCCAAATGACAGGATCCTCCCACTTCAGACAAGCCTCTCACTGTTAATCCCCCCAAAATGCATAGACCCGAAACAAAGTGGAAAGATTTGCTGTGCAGCAGCCTATCTGTGCTGCAGCAGAAGCCATGGCAGGAAGGTCACAGAACTGACCCCCAAAATTGATCTGCATTTCTCATAGGTGAACAGTGTTCCAGGTGAATTAAAGGCCTAGGGAGTCTTCACCTGGGTGATGCTAGTGTAGACCTCATTAGATAATGACCAGCAAAAAACCAAATTGCAGTCTGTGCTTGCCATCGCCTAACTCTTCACTCTATAAATAGCCAAGCCTCGTAGGCATTGTTGTTATTACCTGAGACTGTATTCCACTAATGCCCAGAGGCCCTAATCAAGATCAGCGCCCAATTTTGCTAGATCCTGTATATACACATATTAAAGGATAGCATCTGCCCCAGAGTTCACACTTCCAGGGAAATGGTGGAAATAAGAAATCACTTCTCTTTTTCTATATTCAGAGAGTGGTTATCAATGGTTCAGTCAAGTTGGAAGGGCATATCGAGTGGGATCCTGCAGGATCTGTCCTGTGTCTGGTTCTGTTCAATATCTTCATAAATGATTTAGATAATGGGATAGCGATACACTGATAAAGCTTTCAGATACCAAGCTGGAAAGGATTGCAAGTACTTTAGAGGACAGAATTAGAATTCAAAATGACTTGAAGAACTGGTGAAATGGTCTGAAATATACAGGATGAAATTCAGTAAGGACAAATTCAAAATACTACACTCAGGAAAGAATAATCAACAGCACAAATACTGAATGGGAAATGACTGCTTGCGAAGGAGGATTGCCAAAAAGGATCTGGGGGTCATAGTGGATCACAAACTAAATGAGAGTCAACACTGCAACACTGTTGCAAAAAAAGCGATCATCATTCTGGGCTGTATTAGGAGGAGTGTTGTAAACAAGACACGAGAAGTGATTCTTCCGATCTGTTCAGCATTGATAAGGCCTCTACTGATTGTGTCCTGTTCTGGGTACCACATTTTGGGAAAGGAGAGGAACAAAAAAGATGAAAGGTCTAGAAAACAGGACCTATGAGGAAAGATTGAAAAAATGTGGGTTTGTTTAGTCTGGAGAAGAGAAGATCGTTGGGGTGGGGTGGGGGGACATAACAGTCTGCAAGCACATGAAAGGCTGTAATGAAGAAGAGGGTGATAAATTGTTCTCCTTAACCACTGAGGATAGGACAAGAACAGGTTAGACACACCTCTCAGGGATGGTCTAGAAGGAGCTTCATGGTGATGGTATATGCCAAACTGAAGAAGATTGGATTGGGTACAAGTGAAACCTTGGGAAGTGAAGAATAGAGCCTGATAAAATTGATACTCAATGAATTTTACAACTTTTGGGGAAAATTCAGAAAGTTCTCAGAACTTTTTTGCACTAAAATGTCATAAAATTCCTCATGCAAAAGGAACAGAGGAGCCTTCTGACATGTTTTCAACTCCCAAATGGCAAGGAGTCCTTGAGGGGCCACGGCACAGATCAGGCAACAGCGGGCATTAATTAGCCTATATTTTCTATTGAATTGTTTTGTGTGTGTGGCTTTTTTTCCCCGGGTGTCTCATTTGCAGGATGTTCAATCATCTTCCTCTGATTTTTCAGTCATGTGTATTTCAGTGTGACTGTTGAGTCTCGACACCTGTCAAACAGTGCCACAGTAAATTGGACGTGTCAGCCCCAGCATGCTGGGTGCCAAGGTGAGAATTAGATAGAGTCTCTCACTGCTGTTTTTCTGACCTCTTTACTCCATTACCAGGACATCCTGAGACACACCAACCATCAGGGTACCAAAAAGAATCAAACCCATTGCAAGCAGGGGTAGACAGTTAAGAATGTAAAACAACATTCTCCTCCTGTCTGATGGCATTCCAAGATAAACAGAATTTGTAAACATGCTGACTGCATTTACAAGCTGTGCTAGAAATGCTGGGCTGCTCGTTTCTGTCTGACACCTTGTGTCTCATGCCTGGGAGGAGGCCAGAAAATGAAAGGGAGCAAGTATATGGTTAGGATGGGAGAGCTGCAGAGTTTTAGCTGAAGAGTTTCTTACAAGTGTGACCCTTCCACACATGGTGCTGGCAGGAACAAGGACCGGGTTCAATATCTAGGAGTTCCTCTTAACAACACAGCACAGAACTGGCTCCGGAAGAATTAAACACCATCCTGGTGCCTCCAAGAGGCAATACTTCCCCAGTTGCAAGCACTGAGTCTGTATACAAAGGGGACACAACAGTAATCTGGGAAAACACCACAACTATGATTCAAAAGCATGTAACCTTAAGCAAACACTCTTCCCACAGTACACTGGGCAGTGTCCTTTGCCTCTGTTTCCCACCTTGCACTAAAGGTTTGACAAGTGAGTGTCCCTTAAACATGCCACTCCTCTTCCCTTTGCTGCACTCCACTCATAGCTGTTTGTCCTTAGTCAGCAAGTCCCAGAACTCAGACTGGTGTTCATGTGGGTTCACCTCCCACCCCTTTAAGCAGTGTCCACAGCACCACATAGAAACACCCATTCACACCTCCTCTGACTTTCACTGGAATTTGGCATTCCTACCCGCTGCTTAGCAAGTGAGGTTCAGTTTAGGGTGACCCTTTCAATCAGGGCATCCTAAATACAGTTCTGCTGCCCTTTACTCATACAATAAGGATAATGATATTTCATTACCCCTGTATTCAACCCTAAACCAGCCAAACCTGATCACTTTGACAAAGCAGCTCTGTCTGCTGAACACCTAGGCAGACTAAATGTGTGTATGCAAATACTGTCATCTCCTCAAGTCTTTCCCCCCAGTTCATCACCAGATGATGAGGGGAAAGCTCATTCAGACCCTGCTTACATAAATTGGAGTCATTCTGCACAGCAGAATGTTTGGCCATGTAGTGTCTACCACGGTAATATGTGATTGCCAGAAAACACCGTGCAAAGAAACAATCACTATGTGGAACTGGAATCTCCTTGTTCCACTCCTACCTCGTTAGAGTGTAATTTTTTTTTTTAAAAAAAAAACAAGTCCCCAAACAAAAGGCTTATTTGTGCAGCAGGCAGTTCCAAAGACCACCTATTGGATCGCACTTTGGACACACACGGTGCGACACAATAATAAATAAGAACAATAGCTGTAAAGAAAACAGCACCCACTTTGCTCAGTGCCGTTCACAGAGTTATACAGTAAGAAGCAATTCTCATTCTGAAGTGTCAATTTGATTTGAAAATAACATTTAAATTAAAATGGGCATTTCAGGGCCTCCTGCTGAAGAGTGACATGGGTTGTTCAGGAGCCCACTGTCACTGTGTCAGCTGTCACATACTGTCTTCTGCTAAATGGGTGCAGATTGCCATTACCCTTTACCCTGTCTCTCAAAAATGCTATGTGGGTTTTATGAAGACCAGCTAAGTGGGACTACATCTCTGACTGCTGTTTCAGCCTGGAGTCTGTGAAAGTATTTAGTATACATCTATCTTTTGTGCTAACCATTTGGAAAGATAACAGAAGCTGGGAGAAGAAGAATGAATGAATCAGGGGACAGTGAAAGAACAAAGAGCTTTTCACCTCCAGGTCCCATGTTCAAATCCAGTCTGTGTTAATAGTGATCAAAAGGCATTTTTCATCTTAAGACAGTTTGGTGGCTTATGTGAAATGAGTTGGGGGTCTTAGGGCAGTGGAGTTCCCAGTAGCCAGACATCCATACTGCTAAAACGCTATCACAGCTGGAGCAATGTGCCTCCTTCATTTTAGCTTTCTTGGAGAGGGCGGAGAAGAACAGCTGATAATCCCACCCCAAGCACTGAGAGCTACGGACCATCAAATGACTGCAGTTGTGGAGGGTGGCTGAAAGCTTGATCTGTGGCTCTTAAATAATGCAGTGTTCTCATTTCATTATTAGAATTTGGCAGATTTCCCTTGATTTAGTTTTTACCAATATTTGTTTTATCATTAACAAACCCTGTCTAACAAGATCTGCCCCATAATCAATGCACAATCCATGCAGAATCTTTAATACTCTAACATAGCAAATTTACAGCTCCTGTAATAATTGTATGTGGAGATCAATGTTCTCCCGACCTTAAAATACACTAATTTTCAGACACGTACTTTCTGGCGCCCCCACATACACAGATACCCACCCTGCATCAGACACATGTACCCAAAGAGTATGGCACGCAGCAGAGATCCCCCTTGTCCCTATCCAGCCCTGCACACCACACACACTTCATCACACACACACACAGAATAAGGGCCCAAAGGAGTAAATCCTCCTCCATTCCCACAACCAGAACTAAGGGTATTACTGATCTGCTAGGGAAATTACCTTGAGTTTCTGCAGTAAAGACACTCCCCTTGCCAGAACTAAACATCCTTTTCCCACCCTCACCACACAGAATACCCATGAGGCGCATTGAACCTGGTCCTTGAAAGGCCGTTAGCATAAACCTTCCCTGCCTTTGTCTTCTCTGCAGTGGCCAGACCCTGCACTGCCCTGAACAGCCCATCTTCCCTTTGGTACCCGCCAGCAGAGGGGGCAGTGCAACGTCATGATCCCTACAAGGGCCTGAGACTTAAAGGTACAATCTGGCTCAGTGTCTTCACACATGTGCACTCTCTCTGTGAGACCAACAGTTGGGTACATGGCACATGGGAGTACATCCTTTGACGCATACAGAGAGAACCCTGGAACAGGAATGGTGCAGAAGTACATCCTCCCCAAGACATATACAAATGCAGCCACCTAGTTACAAATCACAACAAGGCTGCCTTCACCTACAAACTTACGTGTGCATACCTTGATGTGCAATGCTGCAGAGTGATGGTGCCCTATGCAAACATGGAGGAACAATGCTCAGAATGAACATGTACCAGCATTTTTATCAACCTATTAATCTAATTCTGCAGTGTCCCATAATATTATCTAAAAACATCTGCGCAGCCATCAAATGTGAAATGGCCTGTTCAATTTCCTATTTCTTTAGTAATGGTAATGAGTGGTGACCTCTGACCTCTTCCGTATATACATTAAGCTTTAATGGCACCATCTTTTGCTCATTTGCTCCATACTGATAAATACTGCATTCACTCCTGCTCACCAAGCAACAGAACAGGATATGAGAAATAAATAATAAGGCAGACAGAAAAGTTCCTTTGGGAGGCTCTCCTATATTAGGAGACCAGACACATTCAAACCATTCACAGCAGCAGGGCATTTCAGTGGATTCAAGTTTCCATGTACCAGGGGCCTAGTTCTTTTACACTCCCAGTTCACTGGGACTTCATGATGCTGCACAGCAGCAAAAACTCACCCTAGTGGCAATGCAAAGTATTGCAGCCAGTACTCTTTTCTTCCTCTCGGTGAATGGCTTCATCATGGAAATGGTGTTTAATGAGTACTGGTATCACGTAATATTGATCGGCGAGATTGCAGGATTGGTACTGGTGGCAGATTGGTTCCAGGAAGCAGAAAAGGGAATTGTTCAGTATCAGTGAAAAGGGCCAGAGTGTGAATGGATCCAATAACCCACACTAATGGGCCTCACTGTTGCTACTGATCAGAAGGAAGAAGAGTCTCTCGCCACATTTCTGTCAGTTCAGCCTGGACTCAGAGAGTAACTATCTGAGTGGAACTGCTTAACCCGACATCCTGACAATAGAGATGATCATTTCTCATTTGTACCATACCCCTGGCATCCTCACTCCAAAGCTCCCCTTCCCCTGGCCTCAGGACCGGCTCTAGGCACCAGCAAAGCAAGCACATGCTTGGGGTGGCACATTTCCAGAGGCGGCGTTCCGCCACATGGAGGGTTTGCTTTCCCACTTGACCTGCTGCCAAGAGGCTCGGTTGGCTGACGGAGATGGCACGGCAGGCGAGCAGCAGCGTGGGTGAGGGGGAGAGACCTGAGCTGCAGGGGGCAATTGGATGACCAGCCTTCGGAGCCAGGTGACTGCTCTGGAGCAGGGGGAGCCCCTCCTCCACCCTGCTCCACGTGTGCAGCCGCTGCTGTTCCTGTCCCACCTTCCCCACAGGCCTCTGTTCATCCCTGCAGTTGCTCCTGATCACTCGAGACTAGGAGCATCCTCCTGTCTGCTCTGCGGGGGGAGGGGGGTATTGATTAATGGTGGGGTGTCCACCTCCCCCCACCCGTGTACCCAATTTCCACTAAGCTGGGGAGACGGGACAGGGTGAATCTGTGTGTGCTGCTGCCTCTCTGGGTCTGGAGTTGCTGGCAGCTGCTTGTGTCTGAACCAGACATAGCTTGATCTGAGCTAATAAGGTCTAAAACTTCTCTTCTAAAAGTATTAGAATTTATAGCAAGACATGATTTTTTCACTCCAAACACTGCAGTAGCATTATGAATTCCTTTAACATTACCAGCATCAGCATTTGTCATTGTGATTTCGTTAAAATTAAATGAATACACTAGTAGGAAATTGTTTTATTTCACTAACTACAAATTCTTTGTTTTCATTTTTTAAAATTTTAAACAGTCAAAAAACAAAACAAAACAAAACATTGCAAAGCACAGACATGTGTAAAAGCCAATAAAAAAGGGAGGGGGGAACATTTTTTTTGCTTGAGGCGGTGAAAAGCCTAGAGCTGGCATTGCCTGGCCTTGCACCTTACTTTCCCCTCTATTCCCAAGACTACAGATATCTACTCGACACCAGACCCTCTTTTGCCTCCCACATTTTCATGGTCTGTAAATCTGCTTTAATATCATCTCTGAGTATTTCCTTCCTCTGGGGTTCTCTCAGGTGCTGCTCTGCTCAAATGTCTGCTCCTCCGCTGTTCAGGGCTCCTCTCTTCATCTCTGACTTCTCTAACTCTCCCCTTCATGGGCTCCCTACACCTCCACTCTCCAGATAGCAGCAGCTAGTCTCCTTGCTATGGCAAGGGGGTCATATCAACCCCATCCTCACAAATCCCTCTGGCCACAGCAGAGTTTGGGATGGAATCTTCCCCATCGCAGCATCCAGGAGCCCCAGAGATTTCCCCATAATTTCTCATCTCCGTGTCCTTAAATCTTTCTCTTTTCCAGTGTCTTGCCTGTGTTTATCAAATACCAGACTCCCATCTCCTCTTTCTGCCTGTCCACAGTGGACAGATTACCCTCACACATGGACTGCCTCCAGGTCTCTGTCATGTAGTGTGTAGTCACACTGCATACCTGATTCCTGGATTCTGTTCATAACTCATCTCAGGACTCATCTCTTCCCTCCTGTTTACATCTCCTAACAAACACTAATCTCACTGTAAACAAAAGCCAAACCCTCATCCCCATTTTCCTTGGGTTTAGCCAGTCTTGCCGAAACTTGACCTTTGCATCTGCTTTCTCTTGTCCTTCCACATCTACAGATGCAACCTGTATGATGATGTATATTTTTAACCTGCTTACGTTAAATTTAATTATTTCAACCTACTTATTTAAACTGTAGTTACAATGCATAGACTAAGAAGTGTCTCTCTGTGTGACTGATGCTGCATAAAAATAATTTGCATTGATTTCATGACTGTAAATTTGCCACATTTATTTATTGAGAGAGAAAATACTTGGAAGTAACTCTATAGTCCTGATGACTCCTCTTTGTCTTCTAATAGGATTAATATGGCCTCTTTCTTTTCAAATTATGTGTCACAGGTCAGAGTTTCCCAGCAACTCACTTTTGTGCAAAAATATATCCAATACCTTGGCAGTACAACCTTCTGTAGCATTGGACTCTGTACTGAGCCTTGCACCAAAATGACCTGATTTCCTTACTGACCATCCACACACCATCTAAATGAACTATCACCGCTTCTCTTGTTTGCCATAACGTAACACGCTATTGAAGAGTCGTAGAATGGAGCAAAACTCCTTTTAGTGGTCTGTGATACCATTTCTTTAAGAAGTGTTCTTATTGCAGTATAGAGCAAGTAACTAAAGCCAGTTAGAAACCTGAATTTCCAACATTTTGACCATTTTTTTCATTCCAATTTGGAATGAAAAGTGGAAATTTCATATGCAATGAAAATTGTGATTTGGGCCCATTGACCTGAGCGCAGGATAGCTGCCTGCTTAAGTACTGAGGGTCCTGGGACTGCACTCAAGGACTGTGCTGCTCCAGGTTCATTGCTACTGGTAGTTGAATTAGCTTGATTAAAGCTAGCTTGGGTACGTCTACATATGCTGCAATCTCCCCTCAACTGCAGTGCGGATATACCCTAAGTGACTTGCTCACAGGAAGTCTGCGGTGGAACAGGAACGCTACCCACAGGATCAGCCTTCCTCTTGCGTTGAATACTATGAAGAAGTTAGTAACAATGGACTGGCTCTAACTAGATTAAAGCTAGCTCAGGTATGCCTAAAAGTGCTGCAATCCGATTCCCTGATTGCACTGCAGACATATTCAGTCTCTCTGGGCCTTGGTTCCCAACTGTAAATTGGGGATAATAATGTCACCCTACTTCACAGGAATGTTGTCAGGATAAGTACATTAAAGACTGTGAGGTGCTCAGATACTACAGTAAGGGGGGGGGCATGTGAGTACTCAGAATAGATAGAAAATACCCTGTGTCTTGGGCTCTTGGACTATATTGTTTATTCTGTGTCTGAATGTGATATCCAGCAAATATCTACACAGGTTCCTTTTGAGTATTTGCTCCAGCTCCTAGCTGAGAGAGATCATGTTGAATGACATGGCTAGCAGCACACAGAAGTCAAAATAATTAGTAAGCAGAGAAACAGCTTGCTTTTCAGAATGCTGTCCAGCCTTCAAAAGATTCTGCATCTAGCCATGATTTTTCTCTTCTCAGGTTGGCATAACATACCTCAGTTAAGACCACAGAACATAGCCCATTCCTTACTGTTGTCTTTTCTCCATGCCTGAATTAAAAGGAATGCTGGTCTTCTGCATCTTTTTCTTCAATCTGCTTACCTCATTCATCCAGTTCCCTGATGACTTCCTCAAGAGTCTTAGAAGTTTCAGCAAAGATGACAATGTTATCTGAAAGTCTGAGGTGGTTCAGTAACTTGTCCGTTAATTTGAATAGTGTCTGCCTTTCTCTCCCCGCTTTTCCCTTTTTTCCCAAAGGAAGAGCAAGAAACACCTCTGGGACAGCCAGTTTCTTCAGTTCTCTACTGCTCAACCTCTTCCCACTCTCTCAACTTCTACCCTATTCTTGTTTTTTAAAAAAGTTTACTTCACTGTTGTTGCTCAAAGAAATCTGAAAGCTAATGATTGCCAACACTCCTACAACTAGATCTTGATCTTGATGGTTTTTTTCTGCCCATTCACAGTTTCCACTTTCCAAAGCTATTCTCCAGGAGGAGAAGAGTTGTGGAGACAATATGTCCATTTGCCTAGCTCTACACTCTTTGTTAAGCACAAATGTTGCTGTCCTGTTTGTGTGGCAGTGCTTCAGGATTTTGTATCTATCACTCTAACTTTCCACTTCCAATCAAAGGCCTTTCAGTAGCCTACAAAAATGTATGTAAAAATGGCATTTTTTCTTATGAGTCTTCTTCAGAACCTTTTTCCATGTCTGTGGGAGATCTACAGTGGAGAAATGACTTCTAAATCCCAGCTGCTCTCATTGCTGATTAAAGTTAAGAAGGCAAATGTCTGCAGTTTGCTCCCTAGTAGTTTGTCAGATCTCATGTACCAACAATAGTTTAACATATTATCTGATCTATTAGGCTACATATTTTTAAGAAGAGGTAAAAGTCTTAAACCTAACACATTAAACATGAAAGTGGTGTCTGGTTTCACTTGTTCAAAGTACGGAATTTGCTCCCAGGAGTGACACCTCTGTTACTAATTACAGAATTAATTTATTATGAAACACTTGCAGAAAATATCAGATTTGAAGTCTGAAAAAATATCTACTGAAGAACAGAAGATAATATGGATACAAATAATGATGTGCATGATTTTTCTTTAAACTGGAATTTACTGAATGCAATTCAAGAGTTGTATTCCAAGAGCTAAATAATGGCCATTGTGTCACTGGAAATGCATAGCCAATGAACAAATAAAATATATCCCTCCACTTCAGGAATGCCTGTTTTGGAGTCATTTTACAGCCTTTTAAAATAAATATGGAGAAGAGGCTTCCCCCTTACAGTTTCAAATGGATTATGGTCTATGATTAGCTTTAGGATTGAAAGATTCTCTGTCACAATCTATTCAAACAGAGAACACTGTTTGACTTGTGACGGGGTGTATAAACCCCACATTGGTGGTGAAGGGCTTAAGAAGCTGCTGGGGGCAAAGATGCCTTCCCCTCCAGCCCAGTTAATCATGTCAGAGTGGAAGAAGGGCATAAAAGAGGAAGTTCCCAACATTTGCTTTGTTGGGCATCTCTGGTGGAGAGCAGATGGTGAGGCTCTGCTACTCCCAAGGGAGACCCCTGGAAACAGCTAACGGGAACAGCAAGCTGGAGTTCTCCACTGAAGGAGTGACTATGTGGCCTATGGAGTGAGCCTGTGGGCTGTTTTTTTGTTGTTGTGCTGCTCACTGCCCACTGTGTGCCTGCTTGACTGAAGTTCACAGTGCAGTCTGTTTGGGAGCGGGGGGCTGAGCCTAGCAACTTGCTAGGCAAGACTGAGAACTCAAGAATTAGGTGCCCAATTTCCACTAAATGTCAGTGGGATTTGGGCAACTTAATTCCTTAGGCACCTTTGAAAATGCCAGACTAGGCCACACTAAGGCTCAGTCTGGATTCGGGATTTAGAAAGTCTTGATAAAATCTGCTGGTGGGAAACCAGCTTATTTTATGTAGACACCTTTTACTCACTAGTCGGCCCGGCCGCCCAACATGAGATGCGCTGGGACCCATCTCAAAGTTTCAGAGCTAGAAATGGAGTTCCTCAGAATCTCCCCCCACTACCACAAACATGCCAGGCAGGCTCCTCTCCTGCCTTCCCTTCATCCCTTGCACTCAGGCACTAATCCAGAAACGACAAGGGTCATTTTTTATTTTTCAAAGACAACACTGCTCAGTGTGTGATTATGTAACTCACCCCTTTCTCCACCACCAAATAAAGCAGTAATGTCCTCAAAATCAGTTCTGTCAGCAGCACTGTCAAGGGCCAGTTAGTCAGAAGACGTCTAAGGACTCAAACAACCAGCCTTACAGGGATCATTGGTTAACTGACAGGAACTGCATTTTCCATTGTACCAGACACCAGATTAGATGGAATTGCAGAAATCTGTTTTTCTCGCACACTAATAACACATTTACATATGCAGTAAAATACTGAAACTCTAGCAAATATTTAGTTTTTAATGTTAAAATATGATAACTCAAGTCATACAGTTGCTATGATAGTGCCTTGGAAACACGTGTGGAACTTGTCAGTTATACATTTAACTTGGTGTTTTTCTGGTTTCAGTCTCCCATAGAACTGAAAACAGATGGTTTAAAAATTAAAAAATGGAGGCCAAATAATGTTCTATTAGTGAGATGGTAGCAGAGTAGAAAGTAAGAGGAAAAAAGTCTTAGCAAAAATGACCAAAAAGAACATGACTGAAAAAAATTACACTTAAATATTAATGCAGAGAACTAACATCCTCTTACTCTCTCTCTAATAAGTGTGTGTGTGTATGTGAATGTGTGTCTATATATCAACTATAGATGCAGTGTATATATATGTGTGTTTTTATATATACACAACGCTACATATCTACACGCATTGATACGCAGTATATACTGTATATGAATGTTTGTTGGGTATAGTACTAGGTCTTAAGAATGCAGCAGAAAAACTGGTTTTTTACATCAGAAATCACTTATATGACAGCCCTATCTCTTCTGTAAAAAGTCATCTCTCAGCAGAAGGGGAGTGAGCCGAGCTAAAGAAACACCAATTTTTTAAGCACTTTGCCAAGCAGAAGAAAGATGTCAGATTTCAAATTCAGAGCACACTTATTGCTTCCTTGGGTGCTGAGCTGGTAGGAGGGACAGAAAAAAACCTCTATTTAGAGATGATTGGAAAAAACCAGTACCACAAACTACACTTCAGAGATACTCAGGAATGCTCTGCTTTCTTCCTGCTTGGGTGTGACAAAATGGCTACAACATCAGCTCTAAAGAGCAGCCCAGTAAACGGCACCAGGTCTGCCACTTGGCGGCTAGAGAAGGTTTACTATGACAGGCCAAAAGCAGAGGGAACAGTGCTTGTATTTTCCTCATGATTTCTTGACCAATTCACCGGAGAGATGGAGAAAGTGGCCATTTGAATTGAGGGAGCAGAGAGAGAAAGACGTGAACCTCAGTGTGAGTGTCCTAGACATCCTTCTAGGAAATGGTCGATTTAGCTATAGTGAACGTGATTGCATCTGCAGTATGAACTTTGTTACAACCTGGCCCAAACCTCTGTGTACATACATCAGTCTGTTGCAAGTGGACCCAACTGCTGAGTCCCACATGCTTCTAAGCCAGCTGGGTCTACTTAGTGTCTAATCAGTGGTTCTAGTTTTGGGTCTATGGGGCACACCCCCAGGCTCATCCTTCTTGTCTGAGACTTCCTTGGGATGTTGGACTCTTCAGGCCAACTGTCCTAGTCCCCATTAACACTACCTCAGACTTCCTGAGCCCCCGACCTGCTTACACACACTTCTGCAGTGTTCCTTCTAACTGTGAGCACTCTGGCTTCTAGTTTCTCCTCTTTGGAGACCACATGGCAGGAAAGCAACAAACACAGATTTAGCAAAGGAATTTCTTAACCACAGTCACTTTACTCTTAAAAAGCACTAGTGAGTTACAGACCTTTGCAAAATGACAAATGTCCTAAGATGTTCACTGCCTCGTTTGATCTCACCTCTTCTCTGAGTCAGCATTTAGGAGTACATAGAGTCCCTCCTGCCTTCTCTCTCTCCAACCAGTTCTTGCATTTGGCAAAAAACGGCACCCCTTTCTCAGAGAAAGCACTGTCTCTTAAGTACAGTCTCTCCCATTTTGGCCATGTACCCAGACTGGGATGCAGATCCACAAGTCATGCTTGCTCCCCTGCAGAGAAAATCCATTGTTCCATGTGATTGGGCCAGTAGTTAAAAGACAATCCAAGCTGATGGTCCTAGATTGCTCTGTGATGGCTTCTCAGCTACTTTAGTCCTCTGGCAAAATGTCAAACACCATTCCTGGGCAGGGTGGCTGTCAGGAATAGATCATAACCACCTTGCCTTGGACAAGGTTAGCCATGTGTTTTTAGACATGTGTTCTGCACATAACACAAAATGGTGGTTACTATGCTATTAGAATGAGAAGAGACACAGAGAAAGGTAGTAAAAATTATTAAGGGCATGGAACACCTTGCATATTAGGAGAGATTAAAAATGGGACTATTCAGTTTAGAAAAAATGATGACTCAGGGAGATATGACAGAGGGCTATAAAATCACGACTGGTGTGGAGAAAGTGAATAATGAAGTGTTATTTACCCCTTCACATAACACAAGAACCAGAGGTCACCCAACCAATTAATAGGCAGCAGGTTTAAAACAAACATAAGAAAGTACTTCTTCACACAACACACAGTCAACCTGTGGAACTTGTTCCGGGGAATGTCGTGAAGGCCAAAAGTATAACTGGGTTCAAAAAGAATTAGATAAGTTCATGGAGGATTGGCCCACCAGTGGCTATTAGCCAGGATGGTCAAGGATGCAACCCCATGCTGTGTTTGCCCCTAAATCTCTGATGCCTAGAAGCTGGGACTGGATGACAAGGGATGAATCACACAATAATTGCCCTGTTCTGTTCACTCTCTCTGAAGTACCTGGCATTGGACACTCTTGGAAGACAGGATACTGGTTTAGATGGGCCATTGGTCTGCCCCAGTATAGCCGCTCTTCTGCTCTTCTGCAAAATGGAATTCATAATTTGACACAACCACATCCCACTCTGCCCAAAAATTATTCATATAGCACAATAAGTGAGCATGGTGTTTTATAGAAAAACACAGCATGGTTCGTGTTCTGAGGAGTTTACAATCCTGTGACACCAGGATAGATGACATGAGGCAAGAAGGCCAAGAGGTAGTGTAGTTTTCTGTGCATTGGGTTATTTCCAGTTTTTTAAATATTTTTTATAAATTTGGTGCAAAATGGGAGTCAGGGTAGGAACAAAGTCCAAAGAAATGGGTTTTAAGGAGCGTCTGACACAGAGAAGGAGGCTGTATGGCACACAGGATCCAGGATCTTAATGAAGAGAAAGGAGGCAGCATGGGGAAAATGGAGACGGCGTCTGTAGGAGTAGCAGACAGTGGGAGCTCAGAGGAAAGTGGGGCTGAGGAATCACTGGGGAGTGTGGGAGATGGGACAGAGGCTGAGTTGTGTAGGATTCTGAAGATGGGGATAAGAAGTTGTGAAAAAGTCAGTGAAAGAACTGGAGCAGAGGAGCAAAATGGGCACTGGCACAAAATCAAGTTGATTTTAGGGACAGTGCTCTGGCTTTTGAGAGAGTGCACGGTGGATATGCCAGAGTAGCGTAAAACATTTTCCTAATAATACTGACTATCAATATTTTGATGGGCACATGAAATGGTGGCAACTGGTGCTGGTTGGCTCTGCACAAAATGGCACCAGCATGGCTTTGTGCACACTACCCTTAGCACACAATGGGGCCAGATGGTTTGGCATACACAAGCTCTGGAATCTGGCATGAGGTGGCACAGACTGGACCCAGATATATGGGTAATTTCATGGCTTCACGCTTACCGCAAAGGTGTTTTATCACAGGAAGTAGCTTCACAGTTTTGAATTTGATTAGAAAATGGGATCCCATGTTCATTGTGGGAAAAGCAGTACTTGAAATAAAGTCCTAAATGTGTTTTGTAGCTGCCTTAGATACGACTATTATTAGTGGCTTTAAGAGGCTCAAGAAATTTCTATAACTGAAAATCTAACAAAAGAACAATATATTTGGTGAGAACAGTGGAAAATCAAGTTTTTTTCTTACATTTTAAAGGTTGCTTGTAATTTAAATTTTCACCAACCCCCACATCATCTCCCTCAGTGCACCAATTCGGAGCTATTTTGAAGGAAAAATAGATTCATTAAACAACCCCCCCCCCAAACAGGGCTCAATGAGGTTTCATTTCGTCGTAATGAGCTCCAATTTAACATGATCATTATTTCTGACATTAAAGGCCTGTGAATAGTGTCACATGCCCAGAAGCTATTTTTTTTACCCTCTAACGCCAGAAATAACAAGCTGCAGTTAAGGGACAGTGAATCAGAGCCTGTAAAATTGCACTGAAATAAGAATTTTACCAGCAATAGAATGCCATGTATCTAGTCATTGTCATTCCTTTCGCAAGAAGATTGAGGCACATGGCTATTGGAGATAAGGCTGGTACCTGCCATACCCTGTACAGAAACAGGCTGAAGCACAAGCCAGTCATTCAAATGTCAGGCGATCTCATGCTTTAGTGTAGAACTGCCTAGAAGTGTCACCAGCAAAGCCTACAACAAAACATGCCCCCAGCATGTTACTAATATTATTTAATATCTCTAACATTTATGGACAATGGTGGCACTGTCCGTGCCACAAAGTGCTTACAAGCTAAGGACTTGATTCTTCAAATACTTACTAACATGAGGAGGGCATTGATTGTAGTGGACAACACACATCTCGTATCCCTAGTCAGACAATACACAGATGGGGGTGAAATCACGTAATCTGGATTGCAAAGGCGAGACAGCTTCTTGCTGCTGCCAGAGCTATAGGGATTTTTGTATAACTTTAGTGTGTTCTAACTTTGATTTCATAGCAAATGCAAACAGTTAGCAGTGGGAAGCAAGACAAGTGAGTTTTTAGGAGTGTGAAGCGTCTCCCATGACATCACCATCCAAGGCCAGCCTGAAATGTTGCCACCAGTCGCGCTAGATTGCTAACTGAAAGAATAAAACCAAACCAGTTTCGGTGAATTCTCTTAGAAGGTGCTGCAGTGACACTAGGGGAGAGAGGACAGTTTGGTGACGGAAGCACTGGACTAGGATTCCAGAGAACTGATTTCAATTTCCAGCTCTGCCACAGACTCACTATGTGACTTGGGCAAATCACTTAAACCCTAATCCCACAAGGATTTACATGTGTTTAAAATTAAGCATGTGAGTAGATCCTGCCAGGGTTGGGCCTTAATCTCTCTGGTCCTCAGTTCCCAGCCTTTGGCTTGGATATTCTATCCCTTTCTCCCATCTTCTGTCTCTTGTCTCTTCAAGGAAGGGACTGGTTCTTATTCCGTGTATGCCCAGTGTCTGGCATGATGGGGCTCTAATGTTGGTTGGAGCCTCTAGACACCATTGTAATACAATGATCACAAACAATAATAATACAGAGCTTTTGGTTACTATCTTGGCAAGATTTTTTATCAGGAGAATACTGTATTTCCAATGCTAGGTCAGTAGAGCCCTTTGCAATACGTCTCCTCCCAAGCCCATGTTAGATCCATGTTAATTCTCTGTAAGCCTCTCCCATTCTCCGAGAAAAGTGTAGAATATACAAGCACTATGAAAAGAGGCCAAAACAGAGATAAGGTCTATGGGAAAGTGATGTTTTTATTGGCTCTAAAATATTTCATGTCCGGGGAGCGGGAGTGTTCTACCACTATGAGACACAAAAGTTTTCATGACGACTGTAAACAGAGGTGACAGTAACCCCTCCCATCCTTCTTAGACCACAGGAAAGAAGTGGGACTCCCCAGTATGCTCATTAGAAGGAACAAGGCAGGTCTCAATATGCCGTTAAAAACAGACACGCACACAGAATTGAGGTTCTCTGTGTCATGGGAGTGCCAGGCAGCAGGAACTTACTGTCATTGCCAACAAGTTAGGACAGGTTTCATAAGCTATAAGAATTTTGTTCAGATTCTGCCATTCTATAGTAGTGTACCTGTACTATTAAGGATGTGATCCTGTAGCAAACTGCAGACGATACCAATATATGCCTACAGCAGACAGCACACGCCCCACAATTATCTATACACCGGCTAGGCCTACGTTATGAGCTAGGGGTGTGATTCCCAGCTCAAGTACACATACTCGATGAGAGCTAGCATGAGTATAAGCACACAAGTAGCCACATTAGCATGGGCAGTGGTGGGGTGGCAAGGCTTAGCTGTGCCATGTATACCCAGGAGATTCAAGCAGGACCACAAGAGACCAAGACTCACTGTACCACTGCTGCAAATGCTACCGCAGCTATACCACTTTATAGAGTTGTGCTAATGCTCACTGAGCTCGCATGAATCTGTGTATTCGAGCTGGGAAACACAACCCCAGCTCGCAGTGTAGACATAAACAGACACAGGCACACAGACACAAATACATACTTGCCCACAGCTGCTCTGTGTGTGTGTGTCTCACACACATGCACGACACCCTCATCTATAAGTCCCATAATGGAACATATGTTTTACTATATTTGGAAGTAAACAGTTGTGCATTAGAATAAACCAATACTTCTGGCACTTTACAAATTCCCCAACTTTCCATCGAGCTGGAGGGGAAGAGTTCTGTAGAATCTCCCTCCTCCTCTTCTCCTGGTCATTTTTAAATATAAACACCATAGAGGAAGGAATGAAACACCTCTCACTATTGACAGAGGAGCACAGGAGTCCAAGAGAATCACCTCTCAATACTGGTCCTAGAAAACACCAACTACTTCAGCCAAAGGGTAATTCCCCTTTAAACTGGGGAGCAGGTGGCAGTCGTGTGAGAGGACTCAGCCCAGAGAACAGGTGAAGGGAATAGATCAGTATCAGAGGAACAAACTTGGTACACTTTACCAGGTCAAAGTTAGCAGGGACATTTCTCACTATGTTCAACAGTTCACTAAAACACTGTACTTTTTAAAGCCTGTTCTTTTTTTTAAAGAGGCTATTGGTTTGCTGTGCGTGCCCTCCCCACCATCTTAGCGCTTCTAAATTACGCTGACTGCATTGATTTCATTGACTCTGAAATGCATTTTCATAAAGGTGCAAATGGGTTGATTAGTTTATTCAGGGGTATTGACAAGCTGTAATGCACTAGAGCATTCAGTCAGCCTCCTGACATGCTTGAGTGAGTAGTGGCTACCTAGCACTGACTCCAACAGGAACTGAGTGCTGGTTTGCACTGGAGGCTTCTGGGTCTGAGAAGTGTGTCACTACAGCATCAGCCTCATTAGGATTTTCAGAAGCTGCATCTGTGTGGATACAACGGCAGATAACAGGGCTATCCGTAGAGTGGAGGGAGAAGCAGTGAGAAACAGTGGACTGGAGACCCCTGGGGTCTGGCTGGGGAGAGATTCACTGGAGCAGCTCACACATACACAGCAGGTTTCTTCAGTGAGGCCTGACATCTCTCCAGAAATGTGATCCAACCAAGTGGAATTCTAAATTAGTGAAATAAGGACTTGGGTGAACAGCAGCTGTGAATATGGGATCAGCGCTTCCAGGGATATTTCCCAATATCCAGCTCCAATGTTTGTGCTCCCTTGTTTGGCAGCAGTAATGGCTGAATAGTGAGTAGGTAGCTGCCCAGGTCCCTTAATGTTCAGCCGGCCTTGTAGGGAGACGTAGCTTTAAGACTTGGATACTAAGGGTCACATTTTCAAAAGCAGCCTCAAAAATTACATCTGCAGTTGCATGGGCACAATTACATGTGGGTGCAAGTAGCAGAGTTTAGGTACTTGACTACTTGAATTGTGGGAGCACCTAACATTGCACCTAACATTGCACCTATTAATTGCACCTACAAATGAATGCCCATTGCAAGATCTGGTCCTACCTGTCAGTTTGACTTCCTCCCTTCAACCCTGAGGTTGCCAAATTTTCATATAGAAAATTTTTTCCTTGCCCATAAACCAGGAATTAGTCAACGAAGGACTTGAGGTGAGCCCAGCTGCAAACTGTATCATCTCAAAGTAACTGAAATACTTACTGTCACTATGAGACACACATTCTAAAAAAGGTGAGGCCCATGTGCACGCTCCAAAAATGCACTCACCTGCATGCACCAACATATGCATATGCAAAACAGGTGGCCCTTTCCTTCAAAGGGTGCTAAGTGGTACCCATATGGCACTGTATTCTGTGTGGCATGTGCAAATTTTGATTGTACAAACCAGTTGGAGAGATACCTATATGTCTCAGAGACATGCAGGCAGGAGGCTGCTTCAGAATGAAACAAAGGAAAAATCAGCACTGCTGAATGACACTAAATCTCCTAAATGTGTGTACATGTACAAGCACATGCAGGTAGATAAATGCATGTATTTACCTGTGTGTGTCTGCAGTAGAAGTCTGCACATGAAGGTATATAATTCTATGTGTATGTATAAGTTTGCATGTAAAGATGTGTGTGTGAGAGAGAGTGAGAGAATATGTGTTTGTAAGTGTCTGTGATTGATTTCAGGGTAAGTAGAAGGCTGAAGGAGCATTTCTAGAAAACGGCCCAATTTGTATCTTTGGCGATAATTGGTTTGTTTGTGTGGAGTGAGCAGGCGGCTCAGGCAGAAAAGGCAGTGGAGGGAAGTAATGGAGTGAAACAGTGAGGGCTGCAATTCCCCTGCCTGATGTGTTGGAGAGAAATGGTCAGTAACTAAGGCTGGTCCCACAGAGGTTCATTAAGTGACTGGCCCTCCACAACATCCCATCACTTCTGACCTGGAAACATTAACATTAGGCTAGCTTTGCCATATGCATGTGTGTGTTTGTGCACATGTGGGACAGTGAGTGAGCAAGAGCGAGTGGGTGTGCTTCTGCGTGAACGTGTGCCATGTGTAACTCTGCATATATGCATACAAACCCCCATGCATGCGTTAATGTGAACAATTCTTTTGTCTTTTTGTTTTTAAAGAACCCCCGTGTCCCTTGCAAAGTGGCTGCACTATGAGCACTTATTAGCAAAGGTGCTTCCCCGACAGTGAAAAGAAATTGCTCTAACACTTAAAAGCACTGTGTAGCCGAACAATAGGAAACCTGACAAAGGAAGTGAAACATGAGGAAGAAAAGAGAAGAGCAAGGGCATGCACACACAAAAGGAAAGTTGAGACCAAAAGCACACGCAAATGGAAACTGCCCACCACAAGAGACCAACAATATCCACTTGGAGACATGTGGAGACTTCTATCATGACGCCTACTAAAAATCAGCCGACTAATGCCAGCCAAGGGGAAGCTGAGGAGGGGAGGAGAGGAAGGATGCGGGGAAGGGACAGGCCAGACTGAAATGTATTCAAATAAAACAACAATTTTTAAAAACCATAAACAAATATATTTGTACATAATAATGTACATCTACTTGGTGTATGCTTTTCCCGCTCCCTTTGTACGTCTCTGGTCTTCTCAGACTCTGAACTCTTCAAGGCACACACCAGAACTCCTTCTGAGTTTATACAGCACCTAAGCAAAATGGCTGCCCAGTTCTGGACAAGGCCTCTGAGGGGTTGGGTAAATTCCATGCAGGACCAGGATAGACTAAGCAGCCTTGAACTAGGAACCTCAAAAACAGTCTAGCCTGGGAAGAAGGCTTTGATTGGACTTTGTTGTTTCATTGCACATTTGTTAGTGAAATTGAAATCCAGGGAGGAGGTAAATTGTAACTCTGTGCAGGGTGTGTGGATTGTGTGTTAGAGCAGATGGAAAGTCACTTGCTCACATGGCCTCTAAGCACCATCACAATATAAAGACTAAATAATAATTAGTGTCAATACATGTGAGAACTTGTTTAAAAGCATTGACCTGTATGTGCTGAAATGATCCAGAATGGCCACTAATCCTCTCCATTTTCAGATGTGTCATTAACATGGGAACCCTGAAAGAATATTTCTTCAAGACCACACTTTTGTCTTTAGGAACAAGAAATCCATCAAAAGCTAAGAGACATCATAAGGGTGGGAGAGTCACATACTCTTATCCCGGTCTGGTGTTCTTCCAGTCTCTTATGAATAGGACAGGCCTAGCTATGTGTGCCTATATGATCTTGATTTTTATAAAAATCTAAAGGAAGAAAAAAGAACTGTACTGCAGAAAAACAATGATAAGAAAGGGATTTTGGAGCTCTTAATATATGACGTCTATCTGCTCAAAACCAAAGTCTTCTGTAAATATTTTCAGTGGACTGATCTAGTCAAGGATCCAATTTATTAAAAGATACAGATGAAGAGAAGCAGGACTTGGTAATCATATATTAGTATTTTTAAAAATAAAAACTGACTCCAAGTTTTTTAGTCACTGAAATGGGCCCAGCACATCATGTATGTGATGTAATGACAGCTCAAGACTGGAAATGCCTTTGATGCATTATTAACCATAAAAAAGGCATTAAATACCAGGCCTGAATGCCATGGGGATGCATATTTCACTAGGAATTATTTTTCAATGTATGCTTAAAGTTTATTTGGGTAAACAGACGACTGTGGACTGTCAGAGTTGGAGTGAGATTTATGTTTATTCGGAACATTTTTGAAAGAAGAGGAAATTGCTGGACCCATTGAGCAGAGAGAGAAATGTAAATCTCTCCCTTAGCTCAGAACAGGGCTGGACAGTGCCTCACAAGCAATTTCATTTAGGGCTGGTCTACACTACGGGGGAAAATCGATTTTAGATACGCAACTTCAGCTATGTGAATAACATAGCTGAAGTCAAATATCTAAAATCGATTTACTCACCCGTCCTCACCGCGCGGGATCGATGTCCACGGCTCGCCATGTCGATTCCGGAACTCCGTTGGGGTTGGTGGAGTTCCAGAATCGATATAAGCGCGCTCAGGGATCGATATATCGCGTCTAGATGAGACGCGATATATCGATCCCCGAGCAATCGATTTTAACCCACCGATACGGTGGGTAGTCTAGACGTGGCCTTAGGGTGGAAGAGTTGGAAGCAATGCTCAGTGAGTATCAGCTAGAAGCAGCAGCAAAGAGTCCTGTGGCACCTTATAGACTAACAGACATATTGAAGCATGAGCTTTCGTGGGTGAATACCTGCTTTGTCGGATGCATGGATCCTTTGCATTCTTCATCCAGGTTTTGAACTATGCAGAGTGGAACCCACCCCCATGTTGCAACCATCCACACACCAGCACGGGGAGAAAACTCAGGGCAAATTTCTCCGCTCAGATACATGCAATGGTTCTGGACTCTGATAGTTGATTAATAAAATCAAAACAATAAATTAAAGCAATTAAAAGATGAAAAACCCTGATGAGGTAGCCCCAGATCATGTCCCTGCCACTGCAGGATTGCTACTTGTATATTGTCTAACATTTTTTCAGATTTGTTTTAAAAGTCCCAGACCATGAGGCTTCCATGCCTTCCCTCAAGGGATGACTTTACAGCTTACAGTCTCTCACTGCCAGGTAGTTTTCCCTGATAGTCACCCTCATTTTTCCCTTTCTTAATTTGATTTTATTATTACTGGTTCCAATTCCTCTTTGTTCTTACTCACAGCAAATGCCTATTGATGCAGTGGGAACTGTAGGAGAGCAAGATCTGCAGAATCAGCCTTTTGTGTTTACATCCTTCAAATATTTGTAGCCTGTTATGTCCTCTTCGTCCTCGTCTCTTTGCCAAGCTATACACATTTAGCTCTTTTAATCTTTTCTCAACTCCACCAGAGAGGTCCTTTGGGGCCATCTGCCTGTCCCAAGTCAGGACAAAGGAGGAGGGTTGGGCGTGGGGCTAGCAACTCCACCCCGTAAAAAAAATCAACCTGCTACAGAAACGCCCAACAACAGAGACAACAGAGACTTTTACCCTGAAAAAGAAGGGTCTTCAACTCGAAGATGCATGACGCTGGGTGGTGAAAGCCGTGAGGAAGCCACTAAACTGATTACCCTTCTTGCAACCAGGAGGATTACCATAGGCACATGGAACGTGAGGACCATGTACGAGTCAGGAAAGACGGTGCAGCAGAGATGAGGAGCAACAACCTGACCCTAATTAGGCATTAGCGAAACAGATGGATGCAAGCTGGACAGAGACGACTGTTGACAGAGAGCTGTTGCTGTATTCAGGACATGAAAGAGAGCGACGCACCCCACACACAGGGAGTAGGCTTCATGTGTCCAAGCAGGCACAGAGAGCACTGATTGGTTGGGAGGCACATGGTCCCAGGATCATCACACAGCCTTCAGAACTAAAATGAAGAGGTTAAGATGAATGTTGTTCAGTGCTACGCTCCAACTAATGACAGCGAAGAGGAGGACAAAGATTATTTTTTACAACAGACTCCAGAAAAAATATTAGAGATTCTCCAGACAAAGACATCATCATCCTTATGGAGACTTTAATGCCAAAATTGGACCTGACAACTTTCTGTCTTCTATCTTGGTCAAGGTCTCTGCTGTGATCCACTCTTTCTGCTGGTGTTTTCTTAATTCCAAGCACTTCCTGGCATACTAACCTAAGTGTCTCTCTCACTTTCTGCCATCTGTTTAGTACACTGTCTTCCTCTTCCTCAGACCGATCCTGTAATACTGAAAACTTATTCTTCAGCACAGTCCAAAATCTTCCTTGGTCTTACGGTCCTTCAGAAGGCTGACGTTGTACTTCACTCTTCTGTCTGACGTATCTATCCAGCCTGTTTCAGCTTCAGCTTCAATCTAGCCACCACTAAGTGATGGTCGGATGCCGCATCTGCTCCTCTTCTAACTCTAACATCCTGCAAGGATCTTCTGAACTTCTTGCTAATGCAGACATGGTCGATCTGATTTTCTGTCGTGCCTGCTGGTGATACCCAGTACTCTTGTGGATCCGCTTGTGAGGAAAGATGCTACCTCCTAATGACCAGGTTGTTAAGTGCACACGATCCACAAATCTCTTCTCATTCTCACTCATCTCTCCAGAGCGTGGGTCCCCATGACTTGTTCGTATCCTGTGTTGTCAGGTCCAATTTTGGCATTAAAGTC
The DNA here is from genome assembly GCF_003597395.2 of Chelonoidis abingdonii. Classification (NCBI taxonomy): domain Eukaryota; kingdom Metazoa; phylum Chordata; order Testudines; family Testudinidae; genus Chelonoidis; species Chelonoidis abingdonii. The sequence goes on along the minus strand of NC_133787.1, from coordinate 41,813,037 downwards.
TCCATAAGGATGATGATGTCTTTGTCGGGAGAATCTCTAATATTTTCTGGAGTCTGTTGTAAAAATAATCTTTGTCCTCCTCTTCGCTGTCATTAGTTGGAGCGTAGCACTGAACAACATTCATCTTAACCTCTTCATTTAGTTCTGAAGGATGTGTGATGATCCTGGGACCATGTGCCTCCCAACCAATCAGTGTCTCTCTGTGCCTGCTTGGACACATGAAGCCTACTCCCTGTGTGTGGGGTGCGTCGCTCTCTTCATGTCCTGAATACAGCAACAGCTCTCCTGTCAACAGTCGTCTCTGTCCAGCTTGCATCCATCTGTTTCGCTAATGCCTAATAGGGTCAGTTGTTGCTCCTCATCTCTGCTGCACCGTCTTTCCTGACTCGTACATGGTCCTCACGTTCCATGTGCCTATGGTAATCCTCCTGGTTGCAAGAAGGGTAATCAGTTTAGTGGCTTCCTCACGGCTTTCACCACCAGCGTCATGCATCTTCGAGTTGAAGACCCTTCTTTTTCCAGGGTAAAAGTCTCTGTTGTCTCTGTTGTTGGCGTTTCTGTCAGCAGGTGATAGGACATACACTACGCAAGCAGCCAACTAACATCACCAGACAGGCACTGCGGTGGAACCTCCAAGGCAAGCGGAAAAGAGGCCGTCCAAGAAACACCTGGCGACGCGACCTTCAGGCTGATAGCAAAAAAATGGGCTATACCTGGAACCAGCTAGAGCGAATGGCTCAGGATAGAGGACTCTGGAGATCTGTGGTTGGCGGCCCATACCCCGATTGGGGTGACGGGCATGAGTGAGTGAGTGAGTGAATCTTTTCTCATAAATCAATTCAGCCTCCAGACCCTTAATCCTTTTTGTTGCTCTTCTCTAATCTTCCTCAGGTTTGTCAATACCTTTCTGGTACTGAGAGGCCAGAACTGTGCTCAGTGTTCTAGGTGCAGTGACATCCCAGATCGGTGGGGACGGTCTCTTCCTGTCCTGCCAAGTGATGTCTTGATGGATGCAGCCCCAAATTGCATTGGCCTTTTTTTTACTGCTGTTTCACACTGCAGACCCCTTCAGGTGTCCCCTCGAGATGTGGAATTCCCAGTGGAAGGGCAGGAAATCCCACAGCAAGTTCTGCTGACAGCAACATTTAGAGCCAAGAAAAGAGAGAGGAGTTTCTTCTCTGATGGGTTTCATACCTACCTTCCAGCTGAATGTCTGACTGACTTTTTGGAGGCCCTCATTTACTCCCAGAGAGCCCTGCTTCACCAGCCACACAGTTTGCCTGACTTCCCTCTTCATGTCCTCTCACGGCACCTGTTTCTGATTCAGACACTACTCAACTAATAAGTGCTCAGATCATCTTAACTCTCAGCCGACCCCCTCCAGTCTCTGTCTCATCCTCCTGTTATTCTTGTCTAAGCACAAGGCTTGACCCTGCACACACTTACTAACAGGGGTATTGTTTCTACTCTGCGTCTTCCCACTGAAGTCAGTGAAGGAAAAGAGGAATCAGAGAGAGCTCCTCCCGGAGAGTGAAAAATTATCATCTTCAGCTGTGGAGTTGATAGTCTCTGTTTCTCATTGGTCTGCTAAATCCAAATGCGCCAAAGGCAAGCAGTCAGAAGGGACCCTCTGTGCCACATGCAGCTAACACTCCCCTTAGTTTCATAGCTCATCTTCTGAAAGGACAGAAAAGGAAGGCCTACCCAGGCTGTCTTTTTATACAGTATCCAGCTGTTGATCCCAGGCTTGACAGGGGTTTGGACCTGAAGAGAGGAGGAGACCTCTAAGGTTTTGCTGGTCTGTCTGCAGAGGAAAAAAGCCCCTCCACCTCAGACATTCTGTTCCAGGGTGGAAAGCAATGTGTCCCTGTGAGGACAGCACCGGGCTGGGTGTCAGAGCACCCAAGTTCCAGTCCTCCTCCTGCCACTGACTCACTAGGTGACCTTGGTACAAGTTACTTTACCTCCCTGGGCTTGGGTCACCAGGTGCACAATGGGAACAATGATATTTATTCACACTTGGGAAACATTGTGAGATCCATGGATAAAGAGCTCTGCATAAATCTTAATTACTACTTCAGGCAGGCCAGACCTTTACACAAACTATATATGGGGGAGGGGTGAAATGGCATTTCTGGTCACAAAGCAGTGGGTGTGTGTTTTCTGCTCACACCCATTGCTTTGTATGAGCAATGCCACTTCACTACCAAAGAGTATTACAGGAAAAGAAAAATACAGGTTAAATTGCCTTTAATCTTTAACTGATACACAAGGACACACTGCACGTGGTAAAATAAAAAGGAAACTCCAAAGTCAGTGGGTCACGTAGACTCTGCCAGACTTTCCCTTTCAAAGAGACACAGCCTGGGGAATTACACAAATGGCCTTCCATTGCCCTCTTAGTTGCTTTTTATGGCAATGTGCTTTGCTTTTATCAATTCCTCCCCTCTCCTATGAGTCCCAGAGGCTCAGGCAAAACAAAGAGCAGATGAGTAAAATGCATCCTTCTCCTCGGAATGGGAGACTCACTCCACAGGAAAGTGACTAAGGAACGGGGAAAAGCTCTAAAAGTAAAACTCAGTAAATGTAGCTGATCTTTCTGCATGGGTGGAGGAATTTGGCCTAGGCCGAAAATATGGCTGCTCTTTCTAAGCTCTGACATGCGCTGCTGCACAAAACTGTGCAGAATCAGACCAGACAGAGGAATACGAGTCTATTATTTGTAGCTACCATCAAAAATACTTGGCCAGAGAAAATTATCCTACAGTAGGATTCTGACTAGGGAAGAAGGAATGAACCTACAACCAGATTCCAACTGTGGGGATTGGCGAACCTAAAGCAGAATTTTAATCAGAATGGAGATCAATGATCCCTCAAGCAAGTTCCCTCAACTAAGGGGAAATGATCTGAGAGATATCTAGGCACAAAGGAACGTAACCCCAATCCTACAATTGATACCACAGGGGCAGATACTGTGCCATGCAGATCCCTGGTGACTGGGCATTGTATGAGTGCAGGATTTATGCCCCAATGTGGATTCTATTGCAGGTCTGGGGCCTTAATTTGATTTCTCTTAAGTAATGGTCAAACTCCAAGGCAGGGGCCAGGCCAAGGAGGCAGAGAGCATTGTTCCCTTCTCGCCGTGTTATGGAAATTTTGTTGTTTTTAAGTCTACATAACTGGTATCCAGGTCCCACAGTGACCATAGGAAGCATGGTGCTAACTACAGCTGGTCAGAAAAGCTTTGACAGAACCATCTTCCCTCTAAAAATACGGTTCTGTTGAAATGAACACACTTCTTGAAATCATGTTAATTTCACAGAAATTTTGTTTTGGGGAAAAAGTTCCAACAGTGTTGCAACATGTTTTTGGAATTAAATGTTTCAAAATGACTTTTCGTTATACTTTTTTATTTTGTATTATAGTTTAATTAAAAAGATAAAATCTAAATGAAACATTTCCACTGATTCAAAAAAAATATTCAGAATTTTCCTTAGTGGAAAATTCAAAAATTGGAGTTTATAGTTAGATTTGAAATGAAACCAAATTTAAAAATTCTTCATGAGATAGAACTGCTGTCCTTCAGCCAGCTCTAGTGCTGAGTGACCTCAGCTCCCACCAACTTCTAAGGAGGCAATCAACAGGCAGGGCCCAGGGAGAGTTAAAACCATCTCAGATTCAATTAGAAGTAAATGAGGTCAATGGGTGTAAATTTCTAATTTTAGGGTTTAAAACAACTGAGGTCAGGATGAAAGTCAGCAGAAAGGCTGTCAGCACCAGGGCTGTCATAAACAGATAGTTAAGGGTTAATGTCTGTTTTACCTGTAAAGGGTTAAGAAGCTCAGTAAACCTGGCTGACACCTGACCAGAGGACCAATAGGGGGACAAGATACTTTCAAATCTGGTGGCGGGAAGTCTTTGTTTGTGCTTTTTGTGTTGTTCGTTGTTCGCTCTCGGGACTGAGAGGGACGGGACATCAATCCAGGCTCTCCAAATCTTTCTGAATCAGTCTCTCATGTTTCAAACTTGTAAGTAATTAGCCAGGCAAGGCGTGTTAGTCTTATATTTGTTTTCTCAACTTGTAAATGTTTCTTTTTGCTGGAAGGATTTTACCTCTGTTTGCTGTAACTTTGAACCTAAGGCTAGGGGCGGGGCCCTCTGGTCTATAGGAATCTGATTACTCTGTAAAGCATTTTCCATCCTGATTTTACAGAACTAATTTTTACTTTTTCTTTCTTTAATTAAAAGCTTTCTTTTTAAGAACCCAATTGATTTTTCCTTGTTTTAAGATCCAAGGGGATTGGATCTGGACTCACCAGGGATTGGTGGGGGGAAAGGAAGGGGGATAGCTAATTTCTCCTTGTTTTAAGATCCAAGGGGATTGGATCTTGACTCACTAGGGATTGGTGGGGGGAAGGAGAGGGGATGATTATTTTCTCCTTGTTTTAAGATCCAAGGGGTTTGGATCTGTGTTCACCAGGGAATTGGTGAAGTCCCTCAAGGCAACCCAGGGAGGGGATGAAGTTTGGGGGAACAGAGAGTGCCCCAGACACTGGAATTCTGGGTGGTGGCGGTATACCAGAGCTAAGCTAGTAATTAGGCTTAGAAGTGTCCATGCAGGTCCCCACATTAGTACCCTAAAGTTCAGAGTGGGGAAGAAATCTTGACAAGGGCGCATTTTTATTTTTAATTTTTAGATTTGGTGAAATCTGTGTCGCTGCTTTTGGAGTTAAAATGGCCAGGAGAGGAAAAGGGAAGTCTGTAAATTTAAAAGGTTTAATTCAAAATACAATCAATTCATTTTCTCCAATACAGTTTAGTGACCATTAGACATTAACAGTCACGTTGCTTATTTTAAAATGAAACTGATTTAGTTTTTCAACAACAAAAATGAGTGTTGAAAATCCACAGTGGGAATGGGAAATGGATGTGGTGCACCTCAGCCTAGGAGCTGGATTTTTGTTCACTCAGCCATATTTTAGACAGTGCACTAAATTATACTTGGGAGACTGAAAATAATCCAGAGATTATTTCATTACAAAACAAAGGAATTTGCCCACCAAGAATGACATTAAAATAACATTAGAGCTGGGATGCCAAACAAGCAAGCAAGAAATTCAAATTTATGGGGGAAAGGTGCTATGTACCCCCCCGACCCCCAGACAGAAAGCTGGCTCCCCACGCAGAACTGCCAGTTCCTTCCTTCTCAACCTTAATATTCCATGACAGTGTCATTCGGGAGCAGGGGGAAGAAATATCAGTGATATTATTAACTACACAGTATTTCTGTTTGAGACTCAGATTATGGATTCCTCTTGAGGAAACAGGCTCTGTGTTGCATTCCACATCAGAGGCAGCATTTTCCTTTGCACAGAGCAGAAAAATATTTTGCCATTTCACCTAGATTTTTTCACTGGCATATTTGGTGGCTTTCACAGAGACACCTTGCTATTTCGCAAGGAAGAACTAGTTTGCGCGACAAAAATAGGGCCTGATCCAAAGCACAATGAAGTAAAAGGAAAGACTCCCACTGATTTCAATGGCTTTGGATCAGCCTACGGTGACTTGCATAACAATTTGTTCCATAGTCAGACTGTGATACCTTTTATTGTGAATAAAAATGACAAAGATCATATTGGCCAAATTGACCGATTCTCATCAACAGACATGCTGTCAGACAGCCAAAGTCCTGTCAGCTGGACGGACACATTAAATTGCAGTGGTCAGTTAATAGTAAATAATTTAGCTCTGATCTAGCACTTTCCTCTGAACAAGTCACAGTGCTTTACAAAAGGGTGTTGTCATCATTATCTCTGTTTCACATCAAAAAGATCTGGTTGTAGATGCAAACAAGCTTCAATTTTTGAAAAATAAAGTTCAATGAGGATTTTGGGGCTATTTTAGGTTCATGCAACAACAAAAGCTCAAATGACAGGGGATGAAGCATCGTAACCCTGCGCTTTCGATTTTACGAAAGCGGGTGGAGAGAGAGATGTGAATGGACTAGAAAACAATCGCTTCCATGTTACACATGGTGTTGCCCTGCACACAGCTGACTAAAGTCAGTAATAATTCACTTGAAATCAAACGATCACGCAGGTTGGCTAAAGCACTAACTGCCTATTAATGCACCTTGGACCATTAACTAAGCAACAAGTTGTTAACTAATGGTAATACCCAACTTCTTGGTGACTATTACTTACATTTTTCTGCAAGGGGAAGTTATTGAAACATTGGATTAAACTTCCACACACTGAAAGACTCCTTTGTAGCAGTTTATGTACAGTGTCTCAACCAGGTCTGTAGCTTCTCAGCTTAAATTGGAAATCTTCTCAGCTGTCATTAATAGTCATGGTAGAGAACTGTCATTCCTTATAACACCTCCTTTTATCAGTACAATGCTCTTGCAATCCCTGAGCAACTATGCTAGCTATCATCTAGCACCGAGGCTACAAGATGCAAAGAGAGGACCACCTGGCTCTTGGCAAGAATCTGCCCTACAAGAAACCATTTGCTAAAAGGTGGGGAAGGCTATTTGAAATTCTGGTTTCTCCTCTTTGTAAATAATAAAATCTGGCAATAGGCCAACATAAAAATTTCCCACAAAGATTTGTTTATAGATTATGATTTATTTGGTTACAAATTATCTGAGGAAGATGTATATAACAAATAATTATTTGCACTTAGAGTTTATCCATAGATCTCACAGTCCTTTATGAAGATGCATAAACATTCTCCTTGGTTTGGGCCCAATACAGAAAAGCACTTCAGCACATGCTTAAATCCATCCCTGTTGGGCCAGCACTTAAGCATGTGCTAAAGTCTCATGATCTGGCCTAACATTAAGCACATTCTGAAGTGCTGTCCTGAATAGAGATCCTTTCCTGAACTGGGGCCTTTACAAACAGGGCTGATCCTATCAGGACTTCTGTACGCAAAGTGCTTGAGTCATATGAGCAGCTTCGTTCAAGTCAATGAGGCTACTCTCATATGAGTGCGGGCAGAACAGGGCTCTGTGTGAATTGTTCAAGGTCATCCGATGAATTAACGACAGGAATAGAATCAAGATCTCCTGACTTGCAAGTCCATGGTCATTTCACCAGACTATCCTGCCCCATTTACCCTAATTAAACCTTAAAAAAATTGTTTCAGCATTAAAAAACAAAACAACAAAACAAAGAATAGGAGTAGCTTTTCTAAGAGTCCATTCCTGGAGGAGGTGGGAAAATTCTTACTCCTGTAGGTGGCAAACATTATTAGGGTAAGAAATGGATAGAAATTACCATTGTCCTCCAACGAATGCTGCTCTACGAACATTTTACCTGGGACACAAATGAACCGGATCACTCCTTGGGGACAGTAAGCAACATGCCTTCCAATGTTAATATCTTGCTTGACCATGTAATTGATCTGCGGTCACTATGGTTTTATATTTTCAAGGGAAATTTAACAAATGCATGTTCAAATACTTACCCAGGTTTAGCCAATCGTTTAACTCCCCCCCACAACTAATGTGTCTTGCTGCATTGTAATTGTTCTTGCATACATGTTACTCTTGCACTAATTTATCATAGTAAAGTTATAAAAATAGAACAGGCTTTTGTATAATATGCTTAACTGTTAATTTACTTAATTAAACTTAATCCATTTATATCTTTTTGGTAAGACATCAACTAATACTAGTAGAGGAATGAATGCAAAGTGAAACAGCTGAATCTCTTGTGCTGAAAAATTAAATGTCTCTAGAAAACGCTGGTGGGGGGGTGCAGGAAGTCATGATTAGTTATTTTTCTTAAACCAATGTTGTGCAGAGATTGGCATTTTAACATTGTTCATTTATTTTACAAGCAATATTTTAAAATACTATTTATATTTTCATACATTTAGTATGTTTATGGTAGCTTTCATATTTGCATACGATTAGTAAAATATTATGAGACACTGCCTATGCAGTTAAATGCCTAAGTTCTTTGGTTAAAGCTCAGAGAATGGTTTATTGCAACAATGTACAGATCTTAGGTTACATGTTTCTTTTACATAGATCATCTAAATGGCCCACTCATTGTGATACACATTTAAAAGTGTAAAACATTCTATGGCAACAAAAATCAACAGGAAAAAAAGACAAGAAATTCTAAGCTCGAGAGTTTAAATAAATGATCATCTTTGTAATTCTGCCATAAATCCCCCAGTTGGGATTTAATGATTTAGAGTTTGCTGATCTGGCAAAAATCCAAGTGCCTTAGGTTGCTTAATGGATAAAACATCGCCTTTTCGATCCTACTTTAAATTTCAGTCAGAGGTGACAGCAGTGTCCTGGTTGCTGCTCAATTCTTCATGGACAATAGCAGGCCAAATGGTAAAAGCGCTTCTTACATCACTTAACCACTTTGGGGGTCGGGGAAGGAGAATGATCTTTTCTTCCAGAGAGAGGGGCCTCTTGTCAGCATTAAGTCATTGATTAAGGAACAAGATTGTTGGTTGTTGTTTTTTTAAACTAGTGAATAAAGACTTTACCTTGAAGAATAAGGAAAAAACAAAACTAAACCCTCACCATCCAGCCAAATGCCCTGCAATCCAAGAGGAAAGCAGCCTGGACTCCGAATTTCAGAAGACATAACAGGGATCAGATAAAACGGAATGCTTAGTTTCCCTAGCAGAAAAATACATTTGTTGGCTGTGGGTCCATGAGAATAATGCTTTGTAGTTTGCTCATAGGCGTTCCCCTTTACAGTTTATTCTCATCTGGAATTCAAGGATTTGATTTCTTCATTCAGAGATCACAATACATGGAGTCGTAACAGTAATAACAAAAATAAAAACGTCTAGGAAGAAGCTTGTCCTGCTTCATCCAGTAACCAGATCAGCTTCATATTTTCAGTCAGTTTTTACAGATAAAAGTCTAAAAATAACCTCGGGGGTTGCTGTGCATGTGTCTCTCTCTTTTTATAATACATATGGAGCTACCTGTACTCAACCATTAAATATTGAAGAATGCATTGGCTGGGATAACACTGGCCTACCAGAGTTTACTAAGTTGCTTTTCAGGAATGCTGCATTGTACACAAAGGCATCAGTCACTTCACTTACTGCTTTTTCTTCAATATTTTAAACACTGTCTGGCTTTTTAAAAGGTGATTTCAAGGCTATCTATTTGAGAAAGCAAATTCCTCTGCTAAACCATTTTTCATTAGAACATTTAAGGAGTAAATCTTGCAGCTCTTTGTTTATCTGGTTTGTCTAGCTTCCAACAGCCTGGAAAAATCTCATTTTAGGGGTTTGGTTGGCCTCCCTAGCAGCTAAAATGACAAGTCTCGCTGCCTGGGAGGCCACTTTTTACAGGAATCATTCCATTTTTAGCTGTCAGGTAGAGTCAGGAATTTTAAATGAAACAAATACTTCACGTTTCTCCTGTACCATGGGGTTAGATCTGTACTTACTGGCTATAAACTGGAAGTGTACGGGTAAGTACCAGCTGCCTAGCACTTCAGCACATATCAGCCCTGAGCAAACTGGTTTAGAGGATAAAAACTAACGTGACAAATCGTAAAACTGTGCTTGCAATCTGGCTAGTTCAATTAATCACATTTCAGTCTCCAGTCTGCATATGTATGTAAGGGGAGGTCACCACTGACCTTTTCACATGACTAATGTAACTGAACTCCTCTTTCAATGGTCCTCCAAAGCAAGAGAGAGTGAGAGAGACGGGCAGAGGAAGGTACAGAAAGAAACACAGGGAGAAACAGCAGAAGACAGCGCTCGGGGAGCAGAGGAAGAATCAGTTCTCTTCAGACTGAGGATATTACATGAAAAGAAAGTAGGTCAGACTGGAGAAAACTCTCCACACAATTAAGAGCCCAAATGTCTGATTGCAAATAGGGATCACACGGAAACAAGTGATCTAAGGCAGGGCTAAGGAGTGTCTCTTATTCTTCAAACTTTATGCTGTGGGTATATAGTATAAGTTATAAATATTTACCTCTAGCCCTAGGTGTTTAACAAACATGAAGTGTATGCAAGGTGAGCAGTTACATATTTTTACTACAGTATAAAGTATATATTATTACATACACATAGAAAAATAGAACAGCTGCCCACAGGAAATTCTATGTATAAAATACATACACGTACATAGATTTTGAAATATAATCTATCATCGATCACTGTATATGTGGGTGCACAGATCTGGAGACTTGGTCTGAGCCCAGCTCATTTTAGATACATGCAGACTTATATATGAATTACATCCTAACACACACACGTGCGCACGCGCACACACACACACGCACAGACAAGTTAAAAAAAGTCACTGCATAACAGAAATATTAGCAGTATTGTTTGTACCCTGAATCTCAATCAAAGCCCAGGAGAGTACTCCGTCATCCACCCTTTTCTTCGGTGTAAGTGTCAATATCCAAATTTCAACGTATGATTATAAACTGTTTGTTGTTCACAACATCGTGAGCACAAAGAAATAAGAACAGGGATACACAAATATTTATTCTTAGCAGAACAGACCAAAAAAAAGTAGAATTGTGTATAGCAGGGCCTGTGTCTTTGTGTTTGCTCCAGGGCCCTCTCACTTTTCTTTTAAATACACTGTTAAAACTGCCAGTGGCTGGCAGTAAGTACCTGGCCACAATACACAGAGAGGATCTTTGAAAAGTAAACTAATTCTAAAACTAACACTTCACACAATACCTTACAGCTTGCTGCTGCGCTCTAGACACAGACAGACAAAACTCTTGCTGACATCAGTGTGCTGGCACTGCAAGACCACTCCCAAAGGTGAGAGTGTGCAGCTATCAGAAATATTTCCACCCATTACTTTCTTCTGTCATTCCTAAATTATAAGGTTGCCCCATCTCACAGTCACCCCATCAGAGACCTGCTTGCTCTAGCTATGTATTTTACATAGTCTCAATACGGCCACGTTATATATGGTGTATCTACGGGCATGTTTCACCCTCTCACAAAATCAGCGGCACTAGACAAGGTGGCAGATAGGAAGATTCAGCCCTTCCCAAGGGAAGTATGTCCCCTCACTCTTCATGCCTGCCCCAGGTTCTGTGAGAAATTCTGTCTGGTGCCCAGAAGAAGATTTTGAGCTTTAAGGTGGAAAGACTAGACCTCCAGCCTCCTCTGTTTGCTCAGCAGACACAGCTCACATTAGTATTAAAGGGAGACGCACATGTGCACGCAGAGAAGAGACCCCCAAGGTTGTGTTTAGAAGTGTGAAGAAAGCTGTTCATTAGAACACAAAAAGCACCTACATTTGAGGTCAGAAAAGCTGATCATGTCAAGGAAGGAGGAGGGCAGAATGTATTTATAACAAAGCAGTTGTGAGTTGAGATTGTAGAAATTTGTCCAGGGAACCAGGCTATTGTCTTCAGTGTCCTAGAGATGTCTGCTCTACCTGCCCCAGCCATACCTGCTGGCCTTGAACTCTCCGTCTGTCTCTCCACTGTCTCCCTGTCATATTAATTACTATTCCTCTCTGCCAGGGCCACAAAACCACCTTCACTGCATTAGTGCTAATTAAGAAGAGTGAGCATGCCATTCTGGCTGCCTTACTTACTCTCCTCCCCCCTTTCAGAACAGGAAGGAGTGCTGACAATCTTACTAACAGCAGAAGGAAACACCTCAGTCATGCTCCTATCTAACAAACAAGAGCTGCAGACGCAAGCCCTTTATGCAGAATACCATTCATCAAACTTGCCAGTGTCAGCAGTCTGGGAAGAATGGGGAAGGAGCTAGAAAAATGGAAAAGTTTCCAAGGCCTTTGAAAACTCTGTCTCAGGCAGGGAGCATCTTCCTTTGGAAATATTCCCTCCCAACATCAATTTCTAGATTAAAACCCCAATTCAGTTAATTTAGGATGCATCTTATTTCCACAAACATAACCAGTGTTCATTAAAACTCATGGGACTAGACCATCATCAGAAAAATAGCTCTCTAAAGACTGTCACCGGCTCTCTTCCCATCAGGACAGGATTTGGATTTACCTGAATAGTCTGAAGATGGAGCGAGGCCAATAACCATGTGCAGACATGTTCCAGTGAGTAGTACCCATTGAAATAAGGCCTTTCTACTGGCATTTATGCAAATCCTTTTACATCTGTACCACAGGAGGTCTCAAGTCATTTAACACATACAAACTCATTCACATATTTCTCAGTCTGACATATGGAACCTGTTTTCACTTCATAAGCCTGCCCTTCTTGGCCAAGGTATTTGCCTATTTTAATTAGTTGTGTAAAGAACAGGCTTCTATAGGGTCATAACGGAACACGGAATGTGCATATAGCAGTCAAATGCTGCAGTGCCCCTTATAGAAGAATCACCACAATGAAGAATGTATGGACTATAGAAGCTCTATCAACTGGGCCAGTTCAGTGACTTGGTAAGTAGCAGGACTCTACACAGCCATGCAAAAGGTCCAAGTATGATTTATCAGGCCTGATCTCGCTTTTCTTTGGCTGGTAGCACTGGAAATGCTACAGAAGTCTTAATTGTATATTTCCTTCTTGGACAGCTAAACTCTGCACCCGGACCCACTTATGGGGGGAACCTGGAGTCTGTTTTCAAAAAATGCTAACAACAAGCAAAAAGAAAGTCTAATTGATTTATGATAGTGACATACGTCCTTGCCTGTCTGGCTTGTGGATGTCCTGGTGTGACATACCCATAAGAACAATAAGCGGCTATGAAGCATGATACATTCCGCTGGCAGAACTCAGGCTGTGGCCCCCAATGGAAGAAAATAAGCCTGGAGCAGGGAAACAGCACTGGAAGCCACCCATGCTCATGATCTACTAGAGGCCACAAAGCCAGCAGTTGCAGCTCACCAATTGGATGCAGACAGCTAGGAAGAGGATGGAGGCAGAGAACTCAGAACTGCTCCTGGGAAGCCTGCCAGAAGGGATTCCATGGGACCTCTTGGGAGTGTAAAGCTGTTCCCATCAGTGGATTGCCTGCCTTCTACCAGGGACGAAGGCTTCTGTTGGTACAGCTGCTCTTGTGCCGATGAATCAAACCCACTGATTCTAAAGAAGTGAACATCAAAATATACGAGTTCAGGAGGAAAATGAATGCTGGTCTTGACTGACTTCAGTCAATAACTGCAGGACCACAAAACTTGGTGCTCATCTAAATACAAAGTCTATTTTTTTTATTGTCACATACATTCTGAATGTCTTCACCAGTAATCTCTCCACTGAAGCCTTGATTTTCACGTTTAACTTGATTTCTTTTGTAACTACAATGTTAAGGCTAAATCATGTTCTAAAGGGCCAAGCTGCACAAGGAGGGAGCAGAGCATGGTCTGAGCAACATTTATTGACAATATTATCCCTTTAGAAGAAAAAAAGTCTCCAGAGGTGCCGCAAGGAGAGGGTATCGTTACATATCTAGGTCTTGCCAGAACGTCCAATGCACAGGGAGCTTGAACTACATCCCTTCTGGGACCACTAAAAACACCCAGACTCCCTCATAACAGTTCAGCACAGTCATTGAAATCATGGCTGTATTCTGAATGGGTGCTGTAGGAAACCTTACTTTGACCCTAAGAAGGAGATGAAATTACAGGTCCAGAAAATAGATTTTGCCACCTGGGAGGTAAATGTCAGCAGCAATCAGGATCTGATTGGTTCACAGTGCACCAGACATCATGCTGGGCTTTTTGGCAAAGTTTCAGCCATTTCTGAGAACAAGGTTAAGGATTTGGCCGGTGTCTGTAAGTGAACATGCTCCAGCACAAGAATTTCCCTGCAATTGCTGCTCTCAGCTGCTGTGGTGCAGGGCACCAGAAATGAGCGCAGGGAGACTGTAGTGTGGAAGAGGAGGAAGCAGCCTGACTGAAGTACAGAGGGGACAAGCGCTGGATCTGGAGGGAGTGGGAGGCAGCAGAGGGATTAGACTGGACAAGGAATCAGGGATGGGTAGTTAACTGAGGACTGTCAGGGTGGAGGGGTACTGCGGCCGGTTGGGCAGTGAGACTGGACTCAGAGCCCAGGGTTGGGGGAAGGGGAAAAGCCCAGGAAGGGAGACTGGGATTGGCAGCAGTGTAAGACTGGGACTCAGATCAGGAGCCCAGATCGAGAGATTGTGACTGTCTGGGAAGGAGATTGAGACTGGGATGAGCCAAAGGGGAGGTGACTGGGGTGAAGAGCTAGTGGAGGAGGGAGGGATGAGATGGGGAATGTGATAGGTGCAGAAGGGGTCAGGTTTGGAGGAAACAGAAATAGCAGGTCCATGACCGCCTGAGCACACTCCCCTCCGGAAGCTGGGCTGGAACCCAAGATTCCCGAGTCTCAACATTCTTCTGTTGTCAGCGAAGATCTGTGAAACCTCCTTGCAAAATGTGTCTCATTCCCCCTCTAGTGGTTGGTCCATATGGAGGATGACATCCTGTTACTGCTATCAGTTACTCTGCTAACTCAGGAGCCAGAGATCTGCGCAGTAGATGCAAATGTCTAACGGTGCTGATGTCTCAGGTGTTTGTCAATATGATTCCACATGATGGAATTTCTGGGAGGGATTTGTTTCCTTTTTTAAAAAACTTGCTTGCATTGTGGTTGTGTTGTCCATTTAGATCTACATAAAACAGGTAGGAATGTTATACAAACCAATCTGATGGCTATTAGTCCCAAGACATTCATATGGAGTTTCAAGTTTTCCTGGGGCCAGGTCCTCTGCATATGAAGATGGTTCAGGTATGCCCCCCCCCCCAACTTTTCCCTGATGTCATTGTTAGGAAGGCAGAAGGGAACCCCCTCTCCACCATTCTCTGGGTCCAGCCACCAACTGAGTTCTCGCAGGACCTGGGGTGGGACTGTGACACTCTTGCTCATGTGATGCTTGGACAGAGTACACAGACCTCAGCCTAGTTGTAAGGACCACAGGTGAAGTCTGGCAAGTAGCATCAAATATATACATGTTGATGTGTGGCCTAGGAGCTGTTGTCCCTGGGTTTTATTTTAGTTATTTGCCATTCACTTCAGAAACTGGGACCTGTCCCTCTGGTAGGCTCTTGCTGATCAAGTGTCATTCATAGCTAGCATGAACTCTACTGTCTGTGATGAGGCGAGAGACAATTTGTCATAGTTCGCAAGGGGTCTCAATGGGAGAAATTATCCTGTAGGGCTGCTGCAATCTCCTCCTGGGGCCTGCCTCTGATCAGCCAGTCATCTAGGTATGGGTAGATGTGGATTCCTTTGCTTTTTAAATACCCTGCCATTCCTGCCAGACACTTTGTGAATAGTCTTGGTAGAATCACAGAACATCAGGGTTGGAAGGGATCTCAGGAGGTCATCTAGTCCAACCCCCTGCTCAGAGCAGGATCAATCCCCAGACAGATTTTTGCCCCAGATCCCTAAGTGGCCCCCTCAAGGATTGAACTCACAATCCTGGGTTTAGCAGGCCAATGCTCAAACCACTGAGCTATCCCCACATCTATCTCAGCTGGTTGATAATAGTTTGTTTGCAATATGGGTCTGGAGCATAAAGCATAAACTTTGGAGTCTTTTGAGCTCTACACGTATTCTCACAGCATAATTCCACCCTTTCAAAAGGCAGGTCTTCTAATGTTGCTTGAACTTCTCTGGGAAGGCTCAACATCTGAAGCCAGGAGGCCTGTTGTATTGTTACTGCAGTGGCCATGGATCTGGCTGCAGTGTCTGAAATGCCCATTGCTGCTTTAGGGCCATTTTGGCTACTAACCGTCCCCTCTTTGATTATCTCATTGAGCTCTTCCCTGTTTGGCATGCCATAAGGACATGGATGGGTTGTCCAATATGGGTCATCCCAGTGACAATGCAGAAGTGGTTGAGGCTAATCCCTATCTAGAGAGCCACCTGGTCTTTCTGCAGTGTCATCCATGGTTCTCAGGAGAGAGAGTTCCCTGCTTGAAGAAGGTGAGAATGTGTTCCTCAGTGATGGAGAGCGGGGGTGGATTTCCTCTAAGGATGGTGCTAGGATATATGGTGCTCTCAGGACCAGGGTCCACACCTGTGCAGGTAACTCAATACTGAGGTCATTCCAGATTCCTTCAATGACATGGTCGGGTATTATCAGCAACACAGCTGAGGGTGTCAGTGCTGATGGTCATACCATTGGTACCAGTGGGGCTGGTGCTCGGGAGTTTCCTCAGTGGAGCAGTGGCATACAGCTCCTTGTCATTAGACCCTGCTACCATTTGGGGATTAGTGGCTTTCACAGTGTAAGCTCTTAGTGGTCTTTCCCTGTGTGAAGACATCAACTCAGTCTGGACTGTCTGCCCTTATGTTTGGGGTGGTCTCTCTCAATGCCAGACTTTGGTATTGGAGGTATCGACACTGAGCTTCAGTGCCAATGGCATCACCTTCGGTGCCAGGTCTTTATTTGGTGCTGAAGTCTTCTCCATGCTGGTTTTGGCATTACGTGTCTAAGAAACAGGGTGCTCACAGATATTTTGCCCGGTCTCTGGTACCTATTTCCTCTGGGTCTTTCATGGATTGCTCCAGCAAGTGAAGCTTCAGTCCAATATCCTATGACTGGCGAGGCCTCGCACAGCCCAACCAGCATCACACCTTCTGGTATGAGCATCTATCTGGTATATGGCACATGCTCAAGCAAGAGGCATCTGCTATGCCCATCTTTTAATGGGATTTGTCCATCACAAGAAGAGCAGGGCTTTAAGCCCACAAGCTTAGAGGCCACCATACTGAAAACCCTGGATAAGGGAGTATATTAGAAAGGGGAGCTAAACAGAGGGTTCCAATTATTAGAATTCAGTCCAGATGGGTCAAGTTTATTCACTGTGGTCTTCTATAAGTGAAGTAGAAGAGTCCTAAAGAGTTTAGCTGAAACTGAAGACTAGCAGGTTGGACACGTGCTATGTTCTGTTTCACTGCCACAGGCTGCAAGAGGAAACCGAGGAAGGGTCATGGCCAGCCCACCATTTATAACCTTGTATGGGAGCAGAAGGCATGTGTCTGGCCCCCAACAGTCACTGCTATTCACATGACTAACATCCTCCTGCAGTGGGATCCACATTGAAGAACCAGCGTGTATGCTTTTACCTTAATCTCTCTGCCTCATTTCCTCATCTTTAATATGATGATAATAACTCCTTGCTTTACAGGGATGCTGTGTAAATAAATTTCTGAATGTGTGTGAAACATTCAAGTACTATATCCCTAGAAATGCCCATAAACATTAATAATTCTGTGGTCAAAGCAAAGTACAAACAGTGTGTAATACTGGGGGCACACATTGAACAATGAGGCAAAAACAAAGTATTGAACAGCTGCTCATTCAGAGACCACTGTCCAACCTGCACACTGAATGAGGCTGAGGACCTGTGGAGGAAACAGCGCGTGAGCATATAATTAAAGACGGTATCATCATGTTTATGCACAAGGGGGTGAATTGAGGTTCTCTTCTCTCCACCCCTCTTGCCCCCTCCCCCTTTGTTCCCATCCAATCTCCTCCCAACTCCAGCTCCTGGCCCCTCCTGCTCGTAACCAATCCCCCCATATTGGGTCCTGTATTCCTTCCCCTGTGCACTCCTGCATCCCAGACCTCCCTCTGTTCCTATCCACACGCACACACACACCAGCTCCTGTCCCCTCCCACTTTTCCCACCCCAGGGGTCCCTGCTTGTCCCCCTGCTCCTCTGCTTCCCCCCCACCATTGTCTGGCTCCTGCAATCTCCTCTTCTCTCCCGCCACCATTTGTCACCCCTTCACAGTCCAGGGTGGCTGGTTCTCCTCCATGCTGCCTGGGTGACCGCAGTGGGATCCCTGCTCTCAATTCTGGTGCCCAGTGCCACTGAGACACCTGGCAGCCATGAGCTGCAATTGCAGGGACAGGCCTGCTCAGCCTTTGCATCCCCGAGCTGGAGCATGCTCAGTGCAGATGGACTCTTCAGAGAATTTATCTGCCAAACTTTAACTAGTCCCTACTGAGCATGTGCAAACTGAGATTTTATAACTTGGCCAAATTTGGATACATTTTCATGGGAACAGAAAAAGGCATATTCCTGACAACAGAGTGACCTCTCTGCCAAATTTTGAGAATTTTTCAACAAACAGTTGTGAGAATTCTTTTTAATATGGGCCAAATAATGTATTTTCCTTTAATTCTGTTCTTAAAAAGAGCTGAACCATTTTGCTAAAGCATTAAAAAAATTTTATCCTGAGGCAGACACCTGGATTGAAAAATAACAGCCTGAACAATTAAAATCCAGCTAAGTTATATGCAACTGAAAAGAGGGTCTTATAATGGGAAGTGTCCCACAATCTTACAGGTAGCACTAGCAACTCAACACAGAATATATAAATGCTCACATCCATGTGAGTGTGTGCACATGCGATGTCTTATCCGATTACCCAATTTACACCTCTTCACTCCTCTGGTGGATCTTAAATCCTCATGTGTTACTCATGTATTATTTATTATTATTTAGACTTTGGTGGCACTCAAAGTGTACTAAATACTTTTCAATCTCAGGAAGACATGGCCCCTGCCCTATAAAAGACAAAGACAGATGAGGGCCATAGGAAATAAAAGCACATGTGGCCCAGCCTGTGGCCCATGGACCACCAGTAGTTTGCAGAGCACTTGGCGGCCCATAAAGAAGTGGCTGGTCACATGACTTCTCCTTGCCTATGGTTGCTAAATTTCTCTCAGCCAGCCAAGGATACATTAAATACTTTCCTAATGTTACTTTTCCAAGTAAGCAGTTAATGTTGACACAGGGATGTTAATCCATTACTAAAAGGAGGAGAAGTGGTCTGAGCCATCATGAATGGGAGGCAGGTGAACAAAATATAATCCACACTATGAAAAAAAGGATGAGAATCCCTATACTATACCACCTGCATGAGCACAAATCCTGGAAACAGCCATGTCATCCTTCAACCATGAGTAAAACAAGGGGGTCTGGAGTCCACTAAGATCTTCTGGGATGCAATTCTCTCCAGAAGTATCTGTTTGTAGAGCACACGGTCAGTGACACAATCCTGGGCCAGGTGGGGAAAAGCAGACAGGGATGTCAGTTTTGCTGCCATGTTTTTTGCCAGCAGACTCTTTGCAGACAGAAAAAGACCTCAGGAAAAGAGATGCTGCATTTTAATCCTCACAGCTCAGACCTTCTTTCCCCCTATTCTCCCAGCCTTATAAAAATAGAAAGAACACATGTTCCCATTAGTCACTTGCTAGAGGGAAGCTGGGGGGGTATGTGCTGACAGGCTGTACACAGAGGCCTAATTTGAATAATATTTGCATATTCCAGATAGACAAAGTGCAACTGTATTAAAAACACACATGCACAAGAGCTCTACAAAGTGAGGCAGAAGCCTGCTGACATTTACTAGAAACTAAACATTTTGCATGGTATGTTTCCCAATCTGCTCACTAGGGCCCCTCACGGCTTATAATGCCCAGCATAGCTAGTTTCAGAGAGGCTTTCAATTAAATTTCTGCCTGCCAAGAGTGGTTTGTATATATGCAAAAGTGAGTCCCCAGGTCTCCTCCTGGGAACATTAGATAGATACAGTTCCTCTCTCCTGATAATACCATTTGCTAGGCCCAAACTAGGAGGAGTCATTTTTGAGGTAATCAGATGCAGTAAACGTGTTTCACTGCACTTTCCTAAGCTAAAATTCTGCCTGAGTTTTCAAGTGTTCACACTGGAGTAATGTGTGTCTAAAGCTTATCTAAGATCTGAATGCAAACCATCTCTCCTTGCTGGTTTCCTCTTGATCTTTAAAAGCTCAGTGATCTCTGGCTTGAACATAACCTCCGGGAGTTCAAAGGTTAAATTTTGGGGATGCAATCAGTGTCCAAGCAAGATAGGATAAGACTGCATTGAGGTTATGTCAAGGCACTGCCAGGGGGAGAAAAAAGCCTGAATCACACAGGTGTCTGTTATTGAAACAGCAGTTCACATGGACAGCAAGCACAGATACCATACCCAGAGTAGGACACAACCCTAGTGCCTTTGACCTGACCTAAGCTTTGTAACTGTATCAGTTCTAATGGTCAACAGCTATCAACTTTCAATATGCAGCTAAAGGTTCCATTTACTGTGGCTCTATCTGCTGATAATGGTGAATTTTCAGTCTGACAAAATGTTATATTCCTCATTTTCTCAGCACAACATCAAAAATATACCAGACATCAAGGCAAAAATCATGACCTACCTATTATTTTTCACAGACAGTGAAATAAAGGGGAAAGAGAAGTTTTGTCCTATGTCCCCTAAGGTAACTAAGACAAATAAGATTTAAATATATATACAAAAATATTAAAACAGTGCTTAGTTACTAAGATAAAAGGCACTATAGGACATTTTTAGATAGATTAGACAGATCAACTACCCCCTTATGGAACAGCCCTATAGAATTTACCCTAATAGGTCCTGTAACAATTGAGCAGAATTACTCTAAGAAGATATGGCTTTTAAAAGCCAATTTTTGAGCCATTCTATTCAGCTCTAGTGCAAAAATGTAATTCACTATTAAATTCTATAAGATGTTTGTAATAAAACCTGTCCAAGTTTATTATAGTCTATCAAATTCTAAAGGACTTCTCCTGACAGGAATTCACCTTTATCTGACACATTATTACTATCCATTGTGATGGGGCAAGGCCAGATGGTTACAGTAAAGTACTGAGAAACAGGTATGTTAGCCTATTGGCATCCCAGGGGTGGGCGGGCTTCGCCCGCCCACTTCTAAAGGACCTCCCCCCAGCCTAAGTGGGCACTCCCCTCACCTTTTTATTATGCAACTCCCATGGTCCTTGGCCCCACGAGGGAGCGGCGGGAGTCTCCTTGTCATACCTCCTGCGTGCCCTGGCAAATAGGCCATCTACGTAAACGTGTGTGGGAGGTTGGCCGACGGGGATTCCTGCGACTGTAGGCCGTATTTCGTTCTCCGTCTGTTCAGGCGATCCGGGGGAGTTCCTCTAGGGCGGGCGTCCACTGGCCCCTTGATGCCTATTGAGGAGCAGTAGGCGATTGGTCCGGGGTCTCTGCTCGGGTTGTCCCCACCGGTTCCCTGTAGTTGTGGAGCCCTATGACCGTCACTCCTGATCCTGTTTGTTTCGATTCGTTGTCCCTTAGGACTCACGTGGTATTTCTAGACCGTGGATCTCCC
>NC_133787.1:41762966-41791794 GCF_003597395.2 Chelonoidis abingdonii | reverse complement strand
ACTCCTGATCCGACACAGGAGGAGTTGACCCAGACTGTGGGGAAGATCACTGAGGTGAGCAAATCTGCCAAGAAGCGCAGGACCCACCAAGGTAGAGGAGGAACTTTGTCTCACCATATTATCACATCATACACTTTTATGCTATCCACAGCACAGCATCTTACATCTGTGTTCAATATCTGATCAACTATGTGCCAAATGTATCCTCTTTTTTTCCATTCTATTGAGGTTCATATGTGTCCATCAAAGTAGTATCTGAGCACCTTTTAGAAGTGCATTAAGAAACTGTCACATGTGGTTCTTACCGTCTTCCTCTTGCTGGATAGGAAATTGTGTTGGGATTGATTTTTTGATTATGATTATTATTATTTTCATGGGGGGAGGGAGGTAAAGTATGATGTGCTACATGTTTATATTAGTAAAGTGAAAGCTAGAATGAAGAAGTTGCTTTTCCTGGCACTTGGAACAGAAAGTGGTGAGGTCTGAGGTAGCTGCATGGGAAAGAGTAACTGGTCACATTAACAGTGCACCCCAACATGTACTAAAAACTACTGCAAGCTACCCAGAAACACCTTGGCTACTGGAACTAGGAATGAGGAACTATGAAGAAGTGGGATGAAGTAATCTGGATGGCAAAACCTTCTCATCTGACAATTGCTGTTTCATTTATTGGTATCCACCATGGAACACTTTTGGCAGCACCTCTGTCAAAAACCAGTCACTCTTTGTGGGCACTTAGTAACCACTAAGTGATGGCTTTGGCTTTAGAACATTTTGTAAAACTGTAGTTTGGTAAAACAGACAGTAATTCAACAAGATTTTGCATCATGCTAGCAACAAATAGACCAGAACCAGGTTTTCTCTAGTGTCTTTCATACTCTGGGTATATCAAAGTGTTTTACATGGCAATGAGTTAGATGCTGGTAGCAAAAGACTATGCAGTCAAAGGAAGTAGCTGTTATCTTCAGTAATGGCTTAAATATAGCCTTGGACATCAGAATTTGTTTTATTGACTGTGTCAGACAGAAAAGTAGAAAAGAAGGAAAAAGAGATGAGAAAGATAAATGCAGATGGCAGGCTTCACGAAAGTAATAAGGAGTAGGTATTTTAGTGCAGTGATAATTACCAATTTTCTACATTTATAGAAACTTCATAAATATTGAAGTGAGGTGCTATTATCTATACAGGTACTGAAGCTGTATGAATATGGAAATTCATTAATTATCACTAGAACTATTCATTACAATTTGAATATAGCAAAATAATAAACAGGTATTCATTATATTCCTACAAATTCTACATTTCTAGACTGACATGGCTTTTCCTTTCAGACTATAAGGGCAGCAGAGAGGGAGATAAACAAACACAAAGTGTGAGAGGTATATGGGTGGGAGGAGACGGACAGTCGGAGAGACACTAACTTGCTGGGTTAGCTTGAAAGGGCAGTAAATACTTCTCCACCCCATGGCAGAACTCACCCCTCTCAGGTTTATGAAACTTAAAGGAATTGAACTGTCTGGTTTCAACAGGTCTCTTGGACTGTATCCACATAAGATATTTTTGGGAAATGTCCCCCCATTACAGGCTCTGGTGCACACCAGAGAGAGCATTGCCCTGTTCACCCATCTGTTGCAGGTCAAGGAAGAGGACATGGTAGCTAAAATGCCAATGCCTGGCTGAGCCCTCTCAGCACCACCGCAACCACTGATGGAGCTGAACTAGGGTTAGTGGGACATTTCTCAACAATAGGCATTGTAAACAATGCCTTTGGGCCTGGTGTTAATAGAGGAGCAGGATACTGGATCCTGATTCGGGAAAAGTAAAGAAGTGGGACCCCTTTGGGTGTGTCTACACTGCTCTTAGACATGTGCAGCTGGCCCATGTCAGCTGGTCGGGCTCCCGGGACTCAGGCGAAAGGGCTGTTTAACTGCAGTGTAGACATTGCAGGGTCCTAGAGATCAGGCACCAGACTGAACCTAAATATCTACACCACAGTTAAACAGTCCCTTAGCCTGAGCCGTGCAAACCTGAGTCAGCTGGAAAGGGCCAGCCGTGGGTTTTTAATCATAATGTAGACACACCCTCAGCACGAGAAGCACACTGAGCTAGAGAAGGCTGAAGGGGGGGGGGGGGCGCGGTTCCATTTTGGATTTCTAGTTCCATTTTGGATTTCTAACCTCATCAACCAGAGGTTGGCTTATGATCTGAAGAATGGGGTATATAGTCCCTGGGAATGACAATCTAGCTAGTTATTTATCAGTATCTAATCATCTTCTTATGGTTAAAGTTACAGAGAAGGTAGTGGGATGCCAACTCTCCAAGGGTGCAGAAGCCTATCAGTCAGGCTTTAGACCTGGCTCTGGCACTGAGGCTCTACTGGTTGCACACATCCCCCAAGCTAACGAACCCGTGTCCAAGCTGATATTAGATTTGTCAGCTGCCTTTGATACGGCTGATCCCGAGGTGTTATGGCTTTGCCTGCAGACCTGAACAGAAGACGGGGCTGCCCTCAGGGAGTGTCATTCTAGCTTAATCCATGAGGGCAGTATTTGGCAATTGCTTATCTGCCCTGAGGGCTCTCTTAGCCGAGGATCCACAAGAGTCTGCTCCCCCTCTCCTGTTCAATGTCCACATGGAGCTATTAGAAGGGTTAGTGAGGGAGCAAAGGCTGAGGGTATTTTCAGTATGTCAATGTGCTGACAAATATAATAATTCTTCCAAATTAAGAGGGTGCAATTGAACATCTTCCTCCCTGGCTGGTAGTGACTCTTCTGACA
Source organism: Chelonoidis abingdonii (assembly GCF_003597395.2). Taxonomy (NCBI): domain Eukaryota; kingdom Metazoa; phylum Chordata; order Testudines; family Testudinidae; genus Chelonoidis; species Chelonoidis abingdonii. Next base: position 41,789,017 of record NC_133787.1, on the reverse strand, counting down.
TCATCTGGACAGCTGTCCCATTTTTCTTTTTCTTTCTGTCTTACAGGCTTGGATTTGCAGGCAAAACTCTGGGCATCAGGTAGGCAAAACAACTGGAAATGTGTTCATCGTAAGCTGTGGTTATGTTGGAGCTCAGCTGAATACAAACAGCAAGCGTCTGTGCAGGAAGCCAATGAACTACTTCCAAGTGTTAGATCTACTAGCAAATTGCTGAAGAGACACTTACACATTAATACAATCTGCACATCAAACTATGCAGAAAGCAACCTGCAATTATACAATTAGACTGATACACAAGCTTCCCGTTAGTGTTTATTTCTGCTGCCAATCATGCTGCTTACTGGAAAACAAGAGCTCTTAACATCCTCTCTGATCCTTCACGCTCTCTCTCTCTCATTCTTTTTCACTGCAAGAGGTTTTGCTGATCTGCTCTGATTTTTTTTTTTTTTTTACATTCTGGTGAATCCCCACTTTAAGGCCACTCCTTGGTGCTTCTGGCATGCAAGTATATTTATTGTTGGAAGGAGACCTGGGTTTGCATGTGATGAATGATATGTCTCATATAGACAGCTGTTGGGGGATCCAGAGATCAGGATAGAAGAATCAGATCTGTATTTCCCATGAATAATGTAACTGACAGAGGCAGCAGCTAGAAACCCAGCAAATTTTTTTAGGAACAGGATGATACTATTATTTTTAATTTTGTTAAGTCATCTCTGTTCTACATTGGGGGCCAAACGAGGATTGGACCAGGAGAAGCTCTGTGATCCAACTTGTTTACTCTTAATACCATGCTTTTAAATTACGAAATGTTAGGCACGTTGTAAAAAAAGATGGCAGAACAAATCAAAACAACATCTTTCCATCTCAGATATTTCCAATAGGTCTATCATCCTTGTATCAAGGCGTTTGGGATCTGTCAGATTCTTGTGATTAATTCTGTTTCCTACCCTTTCCATAAACACTTGCTGAAATAGTTAGTATTGTCTATGCCTCACTAGCAGCTCTGAACTATTACTTATATTTGTTATAATCCAAATGCAGTGAGGCATATGTCTCAGTGTCAAACTAGGTTGTGCGCCAAATCTAATAGTAAGATTGCAAGTCTAAATTATTAGAGAACAGATTTTTTTAGAACCTCACATGCAAAAATGCACATGCATAATTTATGCTGTATCACAGCAGCTATGGATGCAAATATCAAGATATCTTGTTTGTTATTTGCATCTGGAGTTGAAAATGCATGTACCATAGTGATAGAGATATTTTGTATGTATAGATAACTAAAAATATCCATAATTCCCCTTTCACAATTTATTAATGTATGCTAGGATTTTATGGGAAATCTGGGTTGAATCTCAATGAATGCTCCATTTATTTCTATCTCGGGTATTTCTAAGACCACCATCTGAGTACTAACTAATCCTGACCCAATGCTCCTGCCGCCCACTGCAGCTATTCAGACCAAAGCATCAAGGGGACAAGCTTATCTCCTTCAGAGTAGTTCTACACTCACTCAGGGAGAATGAAGAATTCACCGCGAGGAGATGAGCACCTTCGGTTCTCATTGAAGTCAGGGGTTGTTAAAGAGCTCAGCATTTTGCAAAATCAAGCTCTTCAGTGGGAAAACTGGGATCCTTCACTTCTCAGCAGCTATGCTTTGGTCTTTGCCCATGACTTGTGTGCACACGTTTCAAGAAGCCTTGCCTTTCATAGGTAGCCAACTGTTCAGGACTCAGTGAAGCTGGATAGCTTAAACTGGCACATGTTGTAGGCCTCATCTGGAGTAGCGTGTCCATTTTTGGGCTCCACACTACACAAAGGATGTGGAAAAATTGGAAAGAGTCCAGCGGAGGGCAACAAAAACTATTAGGGGGCTGGAGCACATGACTTATGAGGAGAGGCTGAGGGAACTGGGATTGTTTAGTTTGCAGAAGTGAAGAATGAGGGGGGATTTGATAGCTGCTTTCAACTGCCTGAAAGGGGGTTCCAAAGAGGATGGATCTAGACTGTTCTCAGTGGTGGCAGATGACAGAACAAGGAGTAATGGTCTCAAGTTGCAGCGGGGGAGGTTTAGGTTGGATATTAGGAAAAACTTTTTCACTAGGAGGGTGGTGAAGCACTGGAATGGGTTACCTAGGGAGTGGTGGAACCTCCTTCCTTAGAGGTTTTTAAGGTCAGGCTTGACAAAGTCCTGGCTGGGATGATTTAGTTGGGGATTGGTCCTGCTTTGAGCAGGTGCTTGGACTAGATGACCTCCTGAGGTCCCTTCCAGCCCTGATATTCTATGGTTCCATGATTCTCAGGACCCTATAAGGGATTGCTATGGCAGAACCAGCCTTGGACACACATACCTTTCTGAGAAAACAAAACACTCCATTGTCTAACTTTATCCACTTGGTCTGCCTTGATGTTCCTTTCCTCTTAATAGGGCCAGCTTTCTAATTCTTTCCACTCAGACATTTTAATCTTCAAGGTTATCTCACTGTGGTATAGGATCACCAGCTCCTGCATATATTTGTAGATTAGCAGTGCCTGCCATTAGCAAATTGGAAATTTCTCAACCCCCACCCCACTTTTACAGATAGATTTTTCTTCCCTTCATAAATGTGTTAGGAGTTCCATTTCTGTGTGTTCTCTACTATCATAAAAAGCATTCCAATCTTTCACAAACTGCTGCAGCTTTCAGGTGGGGTTCTGGGGATTTTAATGGACTGGTTGAGCTGAGGAGCCAGTTCAAAGTCCTTACATTCTCCTAATGGGAAGAGCTGAGCCATGTCACAGACATCAGATATTTATTCACAAACAACTTTCGCATACAGGTTTACTATGCAACAGCAAATGCAGAGGTCAGATGAGGATGCCATAGCCAAGAACAGCAAGCATTGACCTGCTCAGCAAGGTTACCTTTGCAGAGATTAGGGATTAGGTGGGAGTGGTGTTATTTCAGTTGTGACAGCTGGATGAGTCAGATGTAAACTGTCCTGAATTATCAAAGCAGGGGATCTTGGTACCAGTCTGTAGTGGTTTTCAGACCAGACAGACTGTACGGAGAGACTTTGGTAAACCAGTAAAGTGCCTGAAACCACTATGGCTTATTGTTAAAGACAGCCTAGTCAGCAAACTGTTAAAAGCAAGTCTCAGCTTGACCAAGGCAGGAGAGGAGGGGGATTTAGGGTGCCACTGAAGGGACAGCTTGACCCCGTGTTCTTCCTGATAAGAATTGTGTTAAAAGTTGCTGATACATGTGTTTTCAAAGAGTAGGATATGCCCCAGGAATGTCTATTGAGGTCTCAAGGCTGCAAGTTCTGGAAGAACCCACACCTGGTTAATCAATAATCAGAAAGAACCTCGTGCTTGAAATTGCTTACTTAACAAGGTTTCTTTAATTACTAATATATAAATAAGGGGAAAAAGCATGAGACAGGTGGGACTCGTTTTGGGACTGGCCTCTCTCTCTGGATGCATCTTGTGTTCCCCAGCAGCAGACGGGCTGTCGCTGTATCACTTGAAAGCCACATTCAGCTTTGGTAATTATCAAGAGTTGGGGGTGTTTTACTAACTTGTTGCAGACGTCTGTAAGTGCTTGAGACTAAGTAAAGTTTAGCCTTAAATGAAAGCACTCGTGTTGTCCTGTTTGTGCAGCCATCTATCAGTCGGATGGCCATGTCTCCCCTGATTTATTTTCTGACCAGAGCCGGTGCAACCATTTAGGCGAACTAGGCGGTTGCCTAGGGCGCCAAGATTTGGGGGCGCCAAAAAGTGGCGCCCCCCAAAAATTTTTTAAATGGTTGCAGCCATTTAAAAATGGAGGGGCTGAGCTGCCGGTGGCAGCAGCTGCCTGCAGCCGGCAGCCCAAGGTGTCCCCTGGGTCAGGGCACCGCCTCCGCAGCCCAGCAGCCCACGGTGTCCCCCGGGTCAGGGCGCTGCCGCCACAGCTGGGCAGCCCAAGGCACCTCCCCCCACTGCGGTTAGCGAGCCGCCACCACAGCTAGGCAGCCCAGGGCGCCCCCTGTCCCTGGGGTCAGCGAGCCACCGTCGCAGCCGGGCAGCCCAAGGGGTCCCCTGGCCCAGGGAAACCCCGGGCTGCCGGCTGCCGCGGCAGGCGCCCTAACCCTGGGTCAGGGCCGCCGCCAAGCCAGCAGCCCGGGGTTTCCCTGGGTCCGGCGCCGCCGGAGGGGGCGGCAGGCAGCTCCAGTGGAGCGCCGTAAAGTGGTGTTGCGGATGGTTGGCTGCTCGGGCGGCTCCGGTGGACCACCCGCAGGCACCACTGCAGCAGCTCCACCGGAGTCGGGACCAGCGCAGGGGGCGGCGAAATTGCCGTCTGCCTAGGGCGCTCAAAATCCTAGCGCCGGTCCTGTTCCTGACACTTCCTCGCACAGAGTAAAGTTACCAAGAGCTTTTGGTTGAAAGAACCCTGGGTAACAAGACAGTTTGGCACCCAAAATGAATCTATTCATATGGAGTAGCTCTAACCATTACCAAACAACAAGCAGATGCTTGGCCTAGAGGCTCTTTCACTATTGCCAAATTGGAAACCAGTTTCTAATGAGCAGACATTTTCTATACTTTTGAGTATTTCCTTGGGGTCATGGTGCAGTCTAGAACTCTTGAGGAGGGAAGCTTTCCAGAAAAATGTTTTATAGTTGCTTTAGGAGCTGAAAGAAGTCTCTAGGCAGTGAAATGCCCATTAGTCATTGTTTGAGATTTAAAAGATTTAAGAAACAGCCACATTCAAACTGATTTTTTTAAAATCACACTACATTTTACTGCATGGTGGAGCCGAAGACGATACAGGTACAAAACCATCATTCATCTCATTCACAAAACATTTCCAAGTACAGGATCAGATTAAAACCATATTTGAATCTCTCAGCTTTTCATACTTGCATTGTAATAAGCCTTTGAAACTGATCAGAGACATTAGAGAAGAGACCTAGAACAATAATTTTGCCAGATCTGCTGTTTTTGCTAGAAAGTTGTGAATTTATTAGAGGCCTTGACCAATTATTTTTTCAGGAGTAGGAAAATATGGGGGCATTTATTCACCAAAAAGGAAACTATTTTTTCTGGGACTATTCCTGAGACATAGAACACTGAGGAGCTGTGTGATCTCCTGGAGGTGCTAGCAGCAGGGTGAGTCCGAGCACAGACGGCATATTCAGCATTTATCGCCAGACAGTTTGTCTCAGCAGAATTTTTTGAAGTGTTTTAAATTCAGAAGCTAAACTTTATGTATGTCATTGCAGTATTAACTGAGAACTCTGGTACCTCAAGAGTCTAGAGACCAGCTACGCTCCCCTACATTTTCAAGGAAGTGCACAGGGATTCAGCTGTAGCCCTTGTCAACATGAGTTGCAGGACTAATACTGGATTGAATGCTTTGAAAATGTGCAAAACATTACATTGGTCTACTCAGTTGGTCCCACCCACTTCTCTTTGGATAAAATGCCCTGGTACTGCCATCTACCTCGGTAACGCTAGAAAAACAGCCTCATGTTTCTCAGGGTATTGAGTTAGGGCCTTCTCAGTTTTATACTTTTGAAAGGTGGCACGTACGAGTGGATAAACAGTTTAAACATCTGTTATATTTTGCCATTGGGCAAAGAGATTTTTATGTAATTAAGAGTTATTCAGGAGTTTGCGTGCAAATGGATCAAATTGGACTTCTGAATTTTAAACATCTCCTAAGTGGAAAGTACTTGCGATCCATATGCACAGAGCTTAGCCATGCTGGGGAAGAAAACAGTGGGCTCAGCACTAAAAGAAAAGGTAGAAAATGAAGGATCAAGATTATAAAATTCAGTCACATTTTAAAATTTTCTGCTACAATAATTCACTTTATGTAGAATTAATGTGGCTGATTGAACGTTTGTGCTGTAATTTACTTATAATTAACATTTTATGGTGAACAGATTTCACCATCTCCTTCATGCTGTGAACTCCATGCCATAGGTCAAAAATGGAGATGAAACAGATAAGCACAAAATACTCTCACTGAAATATTAATGAGATTTTAATTTACTGCTTTAAAAATACATCTTTCATCAATGCCTGTATATCAAATCATTATTTTAATTTTTTAAAATCACATTAAAAATATAATGAACTTTTCTCATTGGTTGAAAGACACCGAAACATCTGCTATGCCGAGAGCACCCTGGAGAACGAAAGGGTCCAAACACACATTCAGGTATCGAGGATCTCACATCCTTGACTGTATGGGAGTGAGTTTCAACTCACCGCAATGCCCCCTAACACTTAACTAACTAACAGCTGAGGCCTTCGTAGCCTCATAAATGCGCTGTTTGGCTGCAGAGACACCATTCGCTCTAGTATTATGTGGAATCCTATTGAAAGGAATAGGAGGTTGGTTAAAAATTAGATCTTAACCTTTCCCTCAATGGCTTCTCACTCCCTCCCCCTTCTGAGCCAATATGGCCAATATCACCACTCTCGCTGGCTCTCAGCCCATACACTAGGCACCATTTTGCACTTTCTCTAGACCCACACATCGAGGCTGTGTTGCTGCTTCTTCCTGCCCAATCACTCTGAGCTCAGTCCTTTCTTCTCCATTTACAAAGCTAGAACTCATCCAGGCCATGGTCTCCTTTCTGGCCTTGACAAATGTCATCATACTTCCCTTAAATCCATTCAAAATGCTGCTGCAAAGACCACCACAGCACATCTTCCTCTTTGTGTCCTTCCCCAGCTCCCCCTTCCTCTCCATAGCAAACTTGAAACTCTTTGTCAACATTTAAAGACTCTCCCACTCCACTGATCTTGTACTGAACCCCTGAGCCCCCCACAGCACTGCCAGTGACACCAGCCTTGAGTCCCGTTTTACCTCCCTCATCACTGTGCTTTCTCCGACGCCACCAATTCTGGGGCTAAGCTCCCCATACACAATGTGCAAAGCCACAGCATTATCCTCCTGCAAATCTCTCCTTAAAGCTCACCTCTGCCATACATCTCCACAAAACCCACCAATGCTTAGGCAGCTGATATGCTATGACCAGTCTTTATTATTCTCATCCTAATTGACCCCGTTACCTCATGCTCTCCTGTCTGTTGGCTCCACCTGTTGGGTGTGGTCACGCACACAGATGACAAGCTCTTTAGAGGAGGGAGAGTTTTTTGTTGTGTACACAGCACCTTGGCCCTGATCCCCAGTTGAGGTTTCACAGGACCAGAGGAAGGATAGCACAGGGGTTCGGGCACTGGCCTAAAACTCGAGACACTCCCCTGATCCACCACACTCATCCTGGGTGACTTTAGGCAAGTTAGCAACTACCAAAGGAATGAATGTTTCACCAGAATACATGGGTTACAGGATTCCAGTGGAGACAACTCTGAGGCCCAACCCCATCAAACTTTGAGCATTTCGAATTTCCGTCGACTCAGTGGACACTGAGGATGATCAGCACCTCATAGGTAGCAGTCAGGGGACACCGTGGAGAATGAGGCCACTAGTCAGTTCTAGAATGGTATAGTGCGCCACACCAGAAACATGAATTTTGTCCATCATCCTCCAACAAAGATCTTCTCTTTCTAAGAGGGACAACACTGCTGGTTTTGGTATTTTCTCATTAAACTATGAACATCCTTAAAAAGCACCAACAGATGTTTAAACCTCTATTTAATTCAAGCACAGCAATCTTCTTAAACCACGTGTGTTGGCAAATGTTGTTGTATTTACTAAAGATATATAATAAATACCAGGTGTTGGTCAGAGAAACAAGCCTCATCTTTTTAAGCCGGGTATGGCTAAATCTGAAAAACTAGAGAACAAGGCTCTGCCACTAGGAAAGATACCGTAAAACTTAAGAGAAAATGGCTTCCTTTGTGATCTATCAGGGAAATCAGAAGGAGATTGGATAAAATCCCAAACTCTCCAAACTTTAGGGGTGTGCTCGTAAATACCTCAATATGATGGGACAGACCTGGGTATGTTATCAGGTTATTTTCCATTTCTATAGTTTCCTGTATTCTTATGTTTTGTCAGGCTAACAGCTAAGACTATATCAAGAATGGTCTAATGCCAGAGAATGTGGATCTGAGATGTGAGCAAAGAATTCAGCAAAAAATCATAATTCAATGGAAATATTTTATTCCCTTCATTTCCCAGGCCACACTAGCCTATTCAAAGGACTGATTAGAATTTCAAATGAAAAGCTGAATAATATGAGCATTGTAAGTCAGTTACAAACAGCACTTAAAACTGTGTCAAGAAAAAATATACATGTAATTTTCTTTTTTAAATTGCGCTTTTGTCTAAAGGTTTGTTTGCTTGGAATCAATAACTCTTTGTTTTTAAAGAGTGAATCTGTGTATCTTTTCAAGGGTGAAGGGGCTCCCTCTGAATGCCTCTCTGCCTGCTCCACTTACAGCCTCAGTACACTGTAAGTAGATTGGAGATCCCCAGGAAAAATGTTCAGTTTTCTCTGTGCAATCTCTGCCCTATATTTTTAGCAGATATTTGGGTGTAAAAGAAATAAAGAAAAGGTTCTTTACCTAGGGAGAAATCATCAGACACATCACAGGCTGGCTCCTGGTCAGAAGGGCATATGTGTGAGAAGAGAACTCTTGGTGGAGCAGTGGGGCACTTCTGTCGCATTTCAAGGCCCTTGGTTCTCTAGGGAGTCCCTGCACAGCACCGATCTCCAGGTTTGTTTCCAGAGAAGTTCTACAGGGCTAAGGAAAAGGCATCTCTGCTGCTGGCTACAATCGTCCCTTCAGAATCCCTAGAAATTAAAACAAAATAATCTGTATGTTTTCTTCTGAAATGAATAAAAGAATTTATTCTTTTTCTAGCCACAAACTACATACAAACCATTACCACAAGGCTTCAAAGCCCTGCTCCGGTTGCATATACAACCTCTGACAACAACCATGAGAAGTTAAAGGTGAGCTAACATGCCCCGGGCCGTCTTCACCAATAAGACTTAAGTAGCATTGTTGCTGTTCTTACTGTTAATTTTGGGGAAAGGGGGTATTAGTGGAATAAGGAGGATTATGATAAATCCATGAACTATAGACAACAACTGAGTATTCAGCCCAGACCCAAGGATCCCCCAAAACAGATCTGTAGCACTTGGGCTAAACGAGAATCTCTGTCCACTGAGAACAGTGATAAGGATTTGACCTCTGTGGGCCTCCAGCCAGTAGAAGTCAGCATGACCATACACACTAAGCCACAGTACTACACTACCATTTTGGAAAAGTAACCACTAGCAGCAGAAGAACAGATGAATATTGGACCCAGGTGAGCAAATGGCCAGCCAGTTTACATTTAACAGCTGCAGCTGGGATGGCTGAGCAAGAGGTACCGCTGCTTGCCAGCCATACATAATGTAGAGTGGCAGACTGAACAGCAGGTGAAGAGGCTGCCCTGAAGTTGAGGGATGGGCTGTAGAGTTGGCTAAGGGCAATCAGCTATTAAAAAAATGTAGAAGGTTGCAGACTGGTAGAAGTCTTCAACGATTTGATCGCTGAGCTGCCCCTGATATGCTACTGAAGCTACATGTGTTCATCTTTAAAAGTAATATGAACAACAAGAAGCTATTTTCTCTCTGACAGACAGTTTAGGGAAAATGTTCTCTCTACGCTTCCTGATGGAGTTCGCCCTTCTCTAGGTTCCCCTCCATTTTCAGCCACCATTTTCTAGTACAATCAAAACTACACAAGAACAAAATATGTTTCTATTCAAAACCAGGGAAACGGGGCCAAATCCTGAGGCCCTGGTTTCAATGGGAGTCTGCTGGAGTAAGGCCCTCAGGATCTGTCCCCTGTAAACAGCAATATTTGCATGGAATGGACAGAACATGCAGTGGTGGAGGACTAGAGATGGGAATCACTAGCACTTGTCAGGCAAAATCTCAACCCCATCTTGGTTCTCTGTCACTTCTCACCCAGAAGTTAGGCGCTCCTGGCAATAAATTTTACATCCACACGTCTCTCTTCCCACCACTGGCATGGAGAACTCCAGCACATGCAACAACCCCATTTCAAACCAAAAATTCTCACTAGCAAATGTATATAAAATGGGGCTGGCGACAAACTACCCCACCTAACGGCTCCGCCCACTTCTATCCCACTCAGCCAGCTTCCCCTTTCCCTCATCTCACATATGCCCCATTTCTCGCTTTTTCTGGTACAGCCTGATTTTTTCTCACTCTTTTGCTACTCCCACTACGACCCTCTCTCTCCCTCGCCATCCCTCCTTCCAAATCCGGACTCTTTAACATAAGCAGCATTTACTGTAACCTCGATTTCACGATCATAGTCTTTAATATAAATAATCTGATACAAAGGAACATTGAAGGGTATGCTGGGAAATCTAATCACACACACCGAGTTAAAGCAACCTCTCTCTTTTCCAGGGATTCTCTCTCTCTCCTGCAGGGAGCACAAAGGATTTCTAACTCTCGGCTCACTTTGGGCTCATTCTACAGATTTATTAAAATAGCCATTGTATTCTGAGGGGAAAATAAATAAAATAAATACATAAATAAATAAACACTTTGCAGACAGCGATGAAAATCTAACCAGATGTGGCCTGTGACCATCCAGTCTTTTATTTTTTCTAAGTGCCTTTGCTTAGTAAAAGCCATCAAATATCACTGGGAATTATTACTAATTTTTTTTTTTTTAACAACAATGAAGAATTAAAGCAAGAGAGAAAGGGAAGGCGCGTGCGAGAGAGAATGAGAGAAAGGTTAAGCTCAAAGGCAGGGAGAGCGAAATGGACCAGATTATACAAAATTAAAAAGCAAATACGAGCAGACAATTTGTGCCGAGTGATTGCAAGCAATTACAGTCCAGCTTTTCTGGAGGGAAAATGGGGGGAGGGGGGTATTTCAGCTTAAAAGGAGACTTTATTCATTCCTGATCAGCTTCTCTGACTATTCTCTCTTTTATTCTTGGATATCAATTTAAAAAAAATCAGCCTTCAGATGTTACATGTCTAACCCTGTGAATCCCACCCCTGGGCAGAGACAGAAGATTTCAGCTTCCAATCGGCTCTTTCTATAGTCCTGAAAAAACAATTTTCTCAGAAAGAAAGAACGAAAGAACGAAAGAAAGAAAAAACGTGCATTTCTCTTGAAGGAGAGCTTCAATTTTACTGTAATTGTCTGAAGAAGGGCTGCTTTGATCTGTAGCATTGAATGTCTGCCTGTTAATGTCACAGCTGTGTCTTGGCATGAGCACACCAAGGGGGATCACAGGCTAACTTAGGACTTGCCCCAGCTGAGAATCCCTTTTGCCCTCTTCCTTTTCATATCTCACAGGAAAACTTTATTTCCTAGCACTTAACAAAAGCACCTAAAGGTGCTGTCCAGCTGCCGCCAAGGGGCTGGAGCTGTGTGCCCTTGCTGATCATTGTGTGACTAAATCCCAGCTTCACTGGAGAGAGAGAGAGAGAGAGAGAGAGAGAGCCAGAGCGCCCGAGATGTTTAAGTGTTGAGAGTATGTCCTATACAACCATTAAAAGTAACAGTTTAAGCCAGTGAGTTATTCTTGTTTGTTAGCCTCATCTGATCATAGGCTGAGGCAATGGGAAGGAGGCTTTAATGCTAGCAAAAACACAGGGAATTATTGATCCCATTCCTCTGATTTCAATCCCCTGTGTTAATAAATAGTTATTTTCCATGTCTCCAACTTTCACTGTGCTAAAGCAAAGGGCAACTCAGAACTATATATACCCCCGCCCCCATATATATATATATAAACCCTAATATTGATCTAAAAGAGCACAGAGCTTCCCAACGAGCTCACCAGAACATTCAGCCCACATTTTCCTCCCAATTCTGTGGGTTGGGCCCATGGGCAAAGGGCAGGGACTGTGTCCACCTTCCTCTCTAGAGTCTGTGCCCTACATTACTACTCTACCATTACACGCAGACAACAGGGCTGGGTGGAGGGTTTGTTTGTTATAACTGAGGTCGAGATTTGTTATCTGCTCTGAGGATAAAAGTTGAGGCCCAGGACTGATGCCCTGCCCTTTCACCTTTCTAGGTCCAGTTTCAAATCTGATTTTGGTTGCAAGTGAAATTATGAATAGAGGACATTGTAACCATCCACAAAATACATCTGAAGGGTTTAAACCACAAGGAGAGGGAGGGGTGGTCCATGGTGGGATAACACTGAATTTCTAAAATTGTATTAGTTATCATTTTTTCTTTTCTTCATAGCCCTGTGATGATAGCCATCTGGCTTTATAAGAAGAGATGCATGAAAAACAGTACCAATACAAAATTTTAAAACACTCTAAAAACCTTTCTGAAATAGATTTTCTGTAAAATATGTAGCGTACACAGAAGACATGCTGGTGTGGTATCATGCAAAGGTCTTATTAGCACTCATTTGTTGGAGCTGCCTAATTTACTCATGACTTTGCTACCCAGGAGTATAATGGCCACCCCAAAATCACCTCAACAAACCCTTTAAAATGCCTGTCCCCAGCATGAATTATGCTGTCTATAGCTAAAATATATGTATTTTTCATTCAGAAGGAGAACTGGTAAATAGATGAATACTTCTAGTTTTGCTTTCTTCAGACAGGAAAACAGATGCATATTTAACGTATATAGCAAAAAGTTCAGTGCTAACTAGCAAAATATTTCCAAGCTAGAGTGTAGAGGGCTAGATTTTATGGTTGTGAGGCCTGACCTGAGAAGTATGCTTTTAAAAGTAAAATAACCAAAATGTTGCCAGCATTTGAGCCAATGGCACTGCAGTGTGGAAACGTACTGGCCCTGCTACTGTCCCTTCTCTCCATGTGGCTCTCTGCTTTGTGTGCGCATGTGCAGATGAGTCAGCAAGCACCGTATAGCAGGACTCCAAGGCTGTTTTTTTTGGGAGCGGAGCAGGGATGAAGGGACAGGGAAAAAGAAAGTTTCAAAGGAGAGGTGTGTGGACAGTTATTTTTTGTTACAGAGAGATATACACTAAGAGGAACAGCGCCATTTTGAGGGTCAGTGAAAAATATCTGAGCAATGCTGCCATGTTCTGGAGATCTAGAGGACCAGGATGAGCAATTTATGGAGGCTTGGGGTCTTTGATCCCTGTTTACTTTGTAGATAAAATTGATCAGATTCAGACTGGACTGGCCAACTCTACAGTAGCACATTTGGTCAGGAGAGGACAAATGCAGCTTCTCTAGCTCAGTTTTTACAAGGTTTGCTCAGTGTGGTCAGGATGAGCTGGAGAAGTGGAGAACTTTAGCCAACAACAGATAAGATAGACTGGTACCCCTCCAAAAGTGATACAATTTGGCAGAAAAGAAAGTACTGGGCCTAATGCTTCTGGAGATTAACCTCTTCACATGATACTCCAAAATTCTCTCTTGACACTTTCAGTCTTGCACACTAGCTCCTTCAATTCATCCTTCCCTGTTTGGGTAAGGTTCCTGAGAAGGTTCAGCCAAAGAATTCCGAGTCCATCTGGAGCCTTCAGATTTTTATAACCCCTTTCAATTTGGCCCTAAGCCTCAAAATGGCACAGAAACTGCATTCATTTTGTTGGTCAATTATCACCTGCTCCCTGTGAATAGAGGTCAGATGTGCATTCTGATTCTTTTGGACCCATTAGAGACCTTTGATACCATTGACTGAGAGACTGAATTGACTTGTCCGTGTAGTCCACTCAGGGTGGATAGGACCATGTTTCAGTGGTTTCATTATGTCCTCTCAGACTGATCCTAGAAGTTGGTGTTGGGTGTTGCCCATCTGCAATGTAGTTTAGATGATTGGTAGTGAGGAATTCCCAGGTTCCAATGTGGTATCTCCCAGCAGCATGCTTTATGGCCTCGCCAGGTGAGTCACTTTACCCTCCTGCCTCAGTTTCTTCCTCAGGGTTTGCTGTCAGTATTAATCAGCGGATGCTGGTACAGCACACCGAACATGTAAAATGCTATTTAAATGCTTATTGTTATTGACACAATGATTCTCTCCTGCAGGGCTCTGGAGGTTTGTAATCTCCTCCGTTTCATCATGGAGGTAAAGTTCCTGTAGGAGAAAATGAAATAATCTGGGCTGCAGGGCCATCAGACATGCTCCGTGTCTCTTTTTGTAAACATGAGGCTGACCTGGTTTCTTAGGTATTGTCGACATTACATCAATGTAGCAACAGGGGCACCAAAAAGCAAGCAAACGACGGTTGACAAGGCCTTATTCACTCCTAGGTGGAATTCAAGGTGCTACTTATTTGTGTTTCCCCAAGTCCTATGTGCTTGGGGGCCTGGTTAGGCATCTGATTTGAAACAATGCAGAACTCTTCCAAACTCTTCCCACAAACCAAGTTCTGTCCACTTGAGCCACTGAAGTTAGGTGTGATTCACAGCATATGGTGCAGACATTCAAAGGCCCAATTCTTTCTTGTGTGCTTTGATAAGCAGGAACATAATTAACAATGGGACATTTTAATTATCCTTGCTATGCTGCAGAAACACCCCACTGAAATGAATAGTGGCCAGTTCACACCTCTCAGAGCTATTGTTTCAGTCTGTCTGCAGCCTCAGGCAGACACTGCTGAATCATGTACACTTGGATCACAAACATACAGCCTAAAGATGTTATTTTATGAAAGCTGAGAGGGTCTTGTACACCATGGCAACCTCCAGAAGAAAGTCCTGAGTTGCTGGGCTGCCAGCTGGCCCAAACTGACCTCTTGTCCTGGTTCTTTGAGCCTTTCCCCCCTCCACCCCCGCCCCATGCTACTGCAGGAGTTCGAATCATAGACAATTAGAGTTGGAAGAGACCTCCGGAGATCATCTAGTCCAACCCCGCGTTGAAATGGGCTGGGCATTTATGCTGGCAGTCGCTAGATCTGAATGTCTGGGAAGCCCAGGGTAATTAATGGGCTTTATGCAGGAGGCTGTTTCAGTTAATATCTGACATCAAGTTACTTAACTTTTTTAATTTTGTGTATAAGCAACAGAAACAATGAGATGAGCACATTTAAAACTCTTCCAATAAGTCAACTATAAAGACTGAAATAAATATTCACCTGTACAGTTACTGGCTACATAGTCGGTGGTGCCACACTCCCAGCCCCAACACTCAGATCCACACCAGGTCTAACAGGTTTTCAGTAGAAACCCTCTAGCTGTCTCCCCTCCCTTTCCTCTGACAGGCTCCGTGCAAAGGGTTTTAATTATAAATTATGTTTTTCTTCACAACATTTTTTGGATATTCTTCAAATGTATTCAACATAAGGCAGACAAGTGGAACAGGCTAAACACACTCTTCGAAGTGCTGACAGCACACTCATGGAGTTCCACTCTTGTCGCTCCCATGAGGTACTCAGAACCACTTGGCATGTTTTACACAAGCAGCAGCACGGAGCAAGGCAGTTCTCTTGTACCCAGTCTCCAGAGCCCTCTGGGGAAGTCAGACATTAAATGGAGCGCTCAAGCCACTCCAGAACTGCAGTGATTCATGTACAGGCCTGTGCTGAGCATGAGGCAGAGCCGTGAGAGCCTGCCTGCTGCATCACCCTTCAGAAGGGTGCAATATACTCTCCAGCCTCACCCTCTGGTGTGGTGTGCGTTTTTAGGAGGTACTAGCAGGGAGCCAGTCCTAAATTTAGAACAGCATTTGTGCCTGGACCTTGCACAGGCTGGGGCAAGCTCTTTCTGCAGGGGCCAAGGGACAGTCTGGCCCATGGTGTGGAAGCAAACCGTTTTTTGGAATGCTGTCACAGCGCATCCTGCAAGCTCACTCCCTCTCAGACAATCACTTGATTTATCTTTTCTCAAGAGGAAGTATCTTAGGCCTAGTCTACACTATGCGTTTAAACCGAATTTAGCAGCGTTAAAACGATTTAGCCCTGCACCCGTCCACACAACGAGGCCCTTTATATCGATATAAAGGGCTCTTTAAATCGATTTCTGTACTCCTCCCCGACGAGAGGAGTAGCGCTGAAATCAGTATTGCCATGTCGGATTAGGGTTAGCATGGCTGCAAATCGAAGATATTGGCCTCCGGGCAGTATCCCACAGTGCACCATTGTGACTGCTCTGGAAAGTGATCTGAACCAGGTAGACAGGAAACCAAGAGAATAAACAGAGGCCCAGCCAGGAGCACCAATCGGCGAGGAAGACGATGATATCGCAGCATATTGTACCATCACGGGCCCGGGGGGGATGCTGGGTCTCATCATGCACACCCCGCTATAGCACAGCAGTAGACATAGTGACTATTGAAAAAAGTGAACGATTTTTTCCTTATCTTCAGGGGAGGGTGTAAATGAATGACATATACCCTGACAAACCGAAAATGTGACCTCAGGCATGGGACGTCAGCCAAGAATGCAAAATGCTTTTCGGAAATGCAGGAGGGGAATGGGAGTCCATAGCCCCCATCCCTCCAGAGCGCATTTGATTCTTGCTGCCGTTACGCTTGCAGCAGCACTCTGTAGTCTGTCACAAGCAGGAGGATTATCAAAGCCGTCCTGTCGTGTTATGAGCGTGATAGAAAGATTTGACCCCATACAGGCGTCAGAATCAGGATCTCCATATGCCAGCGGAGCCTTTTGATATGGACGCATGGCCACACGGGCGGACAGAGCTCCACCGGCAAACAGGAAATGAAAGTCAAAGTCGCTACAGGCTTTCACTCTCCCTCCCACCCTTTAATGTCCTGCCTGGACTATCATAGCAGGAGGCTGCTCCCCTCATTTATCTCACTAAAAAGTTCAGTGTTTCTTATTCTGCATTCTTAGTATTACTTCATCACAAATGGGAGGACACTGCAACATGGTAGCCCAGGAGGGTTGGGGGAGGAGGGAAGCACGGGTGGGTTGTTTGCAGGGGCACCCCCTAGAATGGCATGCAGCTCATCATTTCTGCAGACTCTCTGGGCTCTGACACAGAGTGCTGTGCTCTCTGGTTCTCTAGTAACTTGCTCATAGCACTAGGCAGCGATTCTGACTCTATTTTTAGACAAAACATAAAGAAGGGAATGACAGGGAGTCATTCCCATTTTTTGTCATCGCGCCCCCGCCGACCTCAGCGAGGCCAGCGCAGGAGCACCCATGGAAAAGCAGCAGACAGTAACTGACTGATAACCATCATCTCATTGCCAAATTTACAATGGCATGACCAGATCGGTGCAATAAGAGGATGGTAACCATCTCTGCTAAACCTTGCAAAGGCAAATGAATGCTGGCTGTGTAGCACTGCAGTATCGTGCCTCTGTCAGCAGCATCCCAGCAACGTATGGTGACAGTGAAAAAAAGCTGAACGGGCTCCACTGGTTGCCATGCTATGGCGATCTGCCAGGGCAATCCAGGGGGAAAAAGGGTACAAAATGATTGTCTGCCGTTGCTTTCACGGAGGAAGGATTGAGTGATGACATTTACCCAGAATCACCCGCGACACTGTTTTTGCATTGGGATCTCAACCCAGAATTCCAATGGGCAGGGGAGACTGCAGGAACTATGGAATAGCTGTGGGATAGCTACCCACACTGCAACACTCCAGAAATCGATGCTAGCCTTGGTAGATGGACGCACACCGCCGAATTAATGTGCTTAGTGTGGCCGCGTGCACTCGACTTTATACAATCTGTTTTGCAAAACCGGTTTATCTAAAATCGGAGTAATCCCATAGTGTAGACATACCCTTAGAATAACTTTTCTGAAACCCAGCATTTGAAATTATTTCAGCCTCTCTCTTTTTGAACCAATCATTCCAAACCTGGGTGGCCCACGTAGTTTGACTTTGGCCCCCCAAATTGTTTGAGTTCTTCTCTGCTAGAAGCTCTGAGTGGCTCACTGTTCGCTCCTTATTTTCCAGTTTGGTTTTTTAATTATTTTATTTTGTTCTCCTTCAGCTATTGCAATTGGCGAGACTTAATTTAGATTGTAAGTCCTAACGACAGTTTCTCCCATGAAGTTATCTATTTTATCCCCTATTGTAATGGTTGAGAATGCAGAAAAGTGATGGAAAAATACAGGGATCGTGACAAATCCCCGGGATGTGAGTGAATAGGTTAAAGTCATTATGCATGGGGTTATACTTGATACTGGCCACACTGCACGAACCTTTGCTAGTCACTGACTCCTCCTTTCATAATGCCCACTGCAATATCCTTTTTGCATAGACAAATAAAACCCTGCTCATCTAAACCCCTTTAATCCAAATCTCAGTGCTGTCTTTCAGCCTGTATCACTTACCCAGTAGCTACCCCACTTATCTGAGTGTTTTGATGTCCTGACTCATGTCGAACAAGCTGGCTGTTGAGGAAGCGCATACACACCACATGCTGCCAGTCACAGGCTGCCAGGGCTGCTCTGCTCCCATCCAGAAAGTAAGGGTTTACAGTGATTGAGAGCAAAGAGTTTTCCATATTTCTGAAATAAATTTCTCAAGCAGAAGAGAAAGCTGGTGAGGAGCCCAGGCTGACTTTTATTCTATGAGGCAGGAATGCTGCTGTCTTTGGGCTCCCCTCTCATCTCTGTGTGCAGTCAGACATATTCCAGCTCGTGGGTAGGTTTCTGTGGGGGGCTGAGGCTGTTCCCCATCAATACAGCAGATTCCCCACCCAGAACACCAGCTCCTTGGGACAGGGACAGCATTTGCCTTTGTGCTTTGTTCAGTGTCAGGCAAACATACTCCGCACTCACATACTGAACAAATAATAATTTGAGCCTTTTTCTGCGATCGTTTGTTCTCCTCTGCTCATTTCTTTCCTTCCCCGGATAGAGAACAGGACACAAAGAAAGATGAAGGAAGAGCAGCCCTCCTTCCGCCACGGCTCTGTATTTACAGCAACACCTGCTTATGGCTCTCTCCCCCATTCTTCCCCCAGCCCTAATTAGTGATGCAATCCCACAAAGAGTGAAGTTGCCTGCCACCTCCCCTCACTCACAATGATTTATGTTCAATTTGTACAAATGAAGAAAATGAGATTTCAAATTTCAATGCCATTTCTGCAATGAGGTGATTAAAAGAGAGAGAGGTATTGCGTTCTACTGTATAGACTATTGATCCCAGTGCTATTTGCCTTTGCAATAACCATTAGCTCAGTACTATTTGCAAACCTCTAATGTGAACCTGGAAATGCAATTTACATTTGTGCTTTACCTTATTTGCTTTAACAAAACAACACAAAAAAGCTTTGGGCCTTTCAAACTATCCATATTGTCAATATAATTACCAGCTCCCCCCCCCAATACATATGTGCAATCCCCTTGCTTCTGTATAAACTATCACAAGACTCTAAATATTGTTCAGAAGAAAAAGGAGTGAAATTATTAAAAGCCTCTGATCATTTGACAAATTGAATGCAAAACAAATTAAGATAAACTTCTCTCTGTCCACTTCTGTAATTCCTGGGCCCACAGAAAATCTGCAACAGTTTCAGCAGAAGCCCTTGAGTGTATCCCAGCCAAAGGAAAGTGGTGACAGGAAGTGTCTGATTGGAACATATAAGACAAGTGCAAGCACACGCCTCTGCGCAAAACCCTGTGCTTTTGCTTTACCACTAGGAAAGCTGCTCCTCACGCTCACCAACTGAAATCCCTTAACAACTAGCACAAAGTGCACACGTACCCCTTGAATTCATCCACACCTCTTGAGAACATACACACACACACACACTCTTTTGGGGAAGGTACTAACAAGAAAAGAATGAAGGAGACAGTAATCAAGAAATAAAAGAATAGAGTTGTGCTAACACCACTCAGCCTCCAACTCTTCAGATAAGACAAGGCAGTTCCTCTTTTCTCACTGCTTCTGTCCCTGCAAAAACATTAGCTTCTTCTACTGCCTGGCAGAGTCTGGAGGATGAGAAAAAGCAAGCAAGCAAGCAAGGAAGCTAATGACCCATAATTGCCATGATAGTGGAATAGGGGCCAGGCAGCTGTTTTACATTCCTGGTATGTATAGTATGCAAATATCTACAAAGGGCCGACACAGTTACTCTATTGTGGATTCTGAGGGTAACCAAATTAGCCTTTGGCAGCCATGGTAATTGGGAGGTACTGCTCCCATTAGGAGTCCTGCAAATTATGAAGAAAAATGGACCAAGGGCTTTGTCACAAATAATAGTAGCAAGAAGAAAAGAGCAGGCAGCCGTCTTTTCTTTTCTGTGCGTTGCTTTCTCTTCCCCCCACCCCCACCTTTTTTATTTTTGTTATTTCTAGATTGTGCTGTTAATACCTTTCTGTTTAGTAATAAGAAAACAGTCTTCAGTTCCCTGCTGAACCATGCTTGGGCTTTCAGAGCAATATTACATTTTGGGGAATACAAAATATGGGTCTGCAGCAGCAATCCCAGCTTCCCAGACCGCAAGTCGCATGATCAGACACTGCATTAGGTCAGACAATTCTGCCTCTGCCATTCATGACATTTAGCTGCTTGAGCCAAAGTCAGAGAAAAAAACATTTCCTGTCACTCGTGCAGCACCTAGATTTACTGCACACGCAGCTGCATTTCCCAGCGAGTGGTTTATTTTGTCCTCCCTTCCTTCCACCTTTTTTGCCTGTCAGGTTCTTAAGTTCCAGTGTGCAGACTGACATGTAACTGCTGTGATCCTCTAGAACGTGGGTCTCAAACTATTGTTCTGGTGACCCCTTCCACACAGCAAGCCTCTGAGTGCGACCCCCCTTGTAAATTAAAAACATTTGTTTATATATTTAACACCATTATAAATGCTGGTGACAAAGCAGGATTTGCGGTGGAGGCTGACAGCTCGCGACCCCCCATGTAACAACCTCCTAGTCCCCTGAGGGGTTCTGACCCCCCACCCCCAGTTTGAGACCCCCTACACAATCTCAGCTTCCAACTTTTTGACCAGGACCCATAGGCTGTGAAGCCACAAATCCATACCAAAAACATCCAGAGCCTTACTCCATAGCTCCCCTCTAAGACTGTGTAGTCCAGGTTTACCAGGAGCTTTCATTGTTGGGTTCCCAGATGGACTCACTGAGATAGTAGGTGACCCTGAGCTGAGATCAGCTCTCTGTGGTTCTCAACCTATTTACCATTGTGCGCCACATATGCAGCTCTCTCTGTGTTATGTGGGCTGCAGCCACACAAGATATTTACTACCTGTATAGCCCTGATGATGTCACATGGGCCGCAGCTGTGTGCTGATTGGGCTGCAAGGTTAGGAATCACTGCTGTGTTGTTTCACGTGTAAGTTTACATGACTCACTGAGCACAGTCTTGCCAGATGCCAGAAATGCAATCCCTTCCTACCCCAAAAAGTTGTTGGAAGGCACAGCGATAAGGGATCTGGTAAAGGAATTGTGATTTGTTCCTCATCTTCCCTTCTATACATGTCAAGATATGAATGATAAGACCCAAGTCTCACTTTTCTGGTCTCTCATTGGTTCAGCAAAGAAATTAACAACAACAACAACAACAACAACAGGAAGCATCATAGGAAAAAACCTTCTAAACTGCAAAGTCTTATTCATTTCCATTTCCTCTCCCTGTGTACCTGCTTTATTTAATCATGTCACTTCTAATAAAAGCAGGGATGATGTCTTTAATATTTTAAATTTTATTTTCTTTTTCTCTTAAGTGTCAGCATTAAAGGATAGGACAGAAGCTGCAGCTGAACTGGAGAATGGATAGGCTGAGATTCCAGATGCATGCTCCGGAAAGTAACATGGTAAAAAATAGGCACAATAGCCAAAAATTATACCAATGCAAAAGCTTAAAAGTAGGGCAGTCAAGCGATTAAAAAAATTAATTGCAATTAATCGCACTGTTAAACAATAATAGAATACCATTTATTTAAATATTTTTTGACGTTTTCTACATTTTCAAATATATTGATTTCAGTTGCAACACAGAATACAAAGTGTACAGTGCTCACTTTATATTTATTTTTATTACAAATACTTGCACAGTAAAAAACAAAAGAAATAGTATTTTTCAATTCACCTAATACAAATACTGTAGTACAATCTCTTTAGCATGAAAGTTGAATTTACAAATGTAGAATTATGTAAAAAATAACTGCATTCAAAAATAAAACAATGTATAACTTTAAGATCTACAAGCCCACTCAGTCCTACTTCTTGTTCAGCCAATTGCTCAGACAAACAAGTTTGTTTACATTTGCAAGAGATAATGCTGCCTGCTTCTTGTTTACAATGTTACCTGAAAGTGAGAACGGGTGTTCTCATGGCGCTGTTGTAGCCAGTGTTGCAAGATATTTATGTGCCAGATGCACTAAAGATTCATATGTCCTTTCATGCTTCATCCACCATTCAACAGGACATGCGTCCCTGCTGATGATGGGGTCTGCTCAATAACCATCCAAAGCAGCGCAGACCAATGCATGTTCATTTTCATCATCTAAGTCTGATGCCACCAACAGAAGGTTCAGAGGGGTAGCCGTGTTAGTCTGTATCCAAAAAAACAATGAGGAGTCCGGTGGCACCTTAAAGACTAACAGATTTATTTTGGCATAAACCTTTGTGGGTAAAAAACCCACTTCTTCAGCTGCATGGAGTGAAAATTACAGATACAGGCATAAATATATATTGGCACACGAAGAGAAGGGAGTTACCTTACAAGTAGAGAACCAATGCTGAAGGCCAATTCAGTCAGGGTGGATGTGGTCCACTCCCAATAATTGATGAGGAGCTGTCAATACCAAGAGAGGGAAAATTGCTTTTGTAGATGGTTGATTTTCTTTTTTGGTGGTTTGGGTTCTGTAGTTTCTGCATCAGAGTGTTGCTCTTTTAAGATTTCTGAAAGCATGCTCCACACCTCGTCCCTCTCAGATTTTGGAGGACACTTCAGATTCTTAAACCTTGGCTTGAGTGCTGTAACTATCTTTAGAAATCTGATATTTCTTTGTGTTTTGTCAAATCTGCAGTGAAAGTGTTCTTAAATCAAACAACATATACTGGGTCGTCATCCAAGACTACCATAACACAAAATATATGGCAGAAATTTGGTAAAACCTTGGAACAGGAGACATACAATTCTCCTTCAAGGAGTTCAGTCACAAATTTAAGTAATACATTTTTTTTTTAAATAAGCATCATCAACATGGAAGCAAGTCCTCTGGAATGGTGGTCGAAGCATGAAGAGGCATATGAATGTTTACCATATCTGGCACATAAATACCTTGCAATGCAGCTAGAAAAGTGTCATGTGAATGTCTGTTCTCATTTTGAGGTGACGTAAATAAGAAGTGGGCAGCATTATCTCCCATAAATGTAAACAAACTTGTTTGTCTGAGCGATTGACTGAACAAGAAGTAGGACTGAGTGGACTTGTAGACTCTGAAATTTTACATTGTTTTGTTACGGAGTGCAGTTATGTAACAAAAAGAAATCTATATTTGTACATTGCACTTTCATGATAAAAAGATTGCACTACAGTACTTGTCTGAGGTGAACTGAAAAATACTATTTCTTTTTTTGTCATTTTTATAGAGCAAATATTTGTAATCAAAAGTAATATAAAGTGACCACTGTACACTTTGTATTCTGTGTTGTAATTGAAATCAATATATTTGAAAATGTAGAAAAACATCCAAAAATATTTAATAATTTTCAAATGGTATGCTATTGTATGACTGTGTGATTAAAGCTACGATTAATCACAATTTTTTTTGAGTTAATCACGTGAGTTAACTGCAATTAATCTACAGCCCTACTTAAAAGCAACAATAGGTGAGCTAGAATGTCTGGCAATGGAAGAGGCCCCTGGCTTAATAGGCATTTATAAAACACAACAGAAAGACAAAAAGAATGGGTTACTCTAATACCTGGCTACAGACTTTACAGGAAGGGCAAAGTCAGACAGAGGAGGACAGTGCTACACTTCAAAAAGTCCATAGAATTTAATGAAATCACATTTCTCAATGCACAGTACTACACCGTAGAATCTGAATGGATGTAAATAACTAGTCTTGTTATACCACCAAACCAAAGCCAGAAAAGGATATTGAGTAGGCAGTGTTGAGGCAGAATAAAGAATGAATTAAGTCTAATAAAGAATACAAGGTCAATTCAGCTATTTGCATATAAACTGGTCAAATGTCCTATTGGGACAAAGTGTATAAAAGCAATCTCTTAATAACTTAAATGATTGCTTCTTGGAACAGCTAGTCCTAGAGCATACAAATGGAGAGGTTATTCATGCTTTAGACTTAACACACAGAAGTACCAGTGTATTCTCATTCATTGTTTCCAATGAGGCCTATCACTCACTAGAAGATGAGACTGTCTAGAGAGGAGCTCGAGAATGAAGGTTGAAGGCCTCCTTCTGAACTCAAGAGCTTCCCATACTCATCCCTCCCAGGGACTGTGGGTTCCGGTCACTTCCCACCAGTGCATCCTTTCTTGCTCTTTCATAGAGCTACCAGGGGTTTAGAGTGCTGACCTATCACCTCTGGTCAGGCAGAAAGCTGGTGCTAGAAGTCTTCCCCAAAGTTCCTGAATATAATTTTATCAACTCTCTTTCATTGCATACCTCAACTTTGGGCAAAAAAAAAAACCATTGGCTCATTGGAATAGATTCCAGTAATCAAAAGAAGAGATGTGCCATCATTTGCATGTGATTTATATCATTCCATGGAACCATCAGAGACATGAGTCTCCTGTCAGCATTACTGTGCCAAGTTCAGGGGCTGACTGGAAATCAACTTCCATGTTTATTCCCTGCAGAGCTCCCTGCATACAGCACCATCAGCGGACCTACACCCTGACTTGCAAGAACTCCATTCTCTTAAAGGGAGGTTTTCAATGCCCATCTCCATTCAGCTCTGAGCTTGCTCACTGGCCTTCCCATAATCAGTTTCCAGAAAATACACCTCTACCCCGATATAACACGACCCTATATAAAACAAAGTCTGATATAATGCGGTAAAGCAGTGCTCCGGGGGTGGGGGGGCAGGCTGCGCACTCCGGTGGATCAAAGCAAGTTCAATATAACGCGGTTTCACCTATAACACAGTAAAAAATTTTTGGCTTCCGAGGGCAGCGTTATAACACGGTAGAGGTGTAGTCAACACAGACATCCAGCGCGATCTTGCTTTCTGACAGCCTGATAGACAGATGGAGGAAGACAGGACACGCTGAAGAGTTGAGACTTTTCTACAAGGGGAGGTCGCTTGTTTCCCAGGTGACCTGACCCTCCTGTACACTAACTCCCCTTCATACCATGCTAGTGGTGGAAAGGGGCCTGAAAGTGGAGGTCAATGCCAGAAAGGCCTAAAGGGGCCTTAATGTAAATAAGAATCAGGCCACATGACTCCGGGATCCCAGAGCTGCTGTAACAATGACAACAACCTGAACCAAGGAGAGTTTTATTGAGTGTTCACAAAAATTAAAACCAGTCTGTATAGGACAGAATGCATCTCCTAGAGCGCACTGATGTTTAACTTTTTCTTACTCAGACTAACTCCATCTTAAAACCACTGTAGTAAATGTCTTAACCCCAGATCTTTATTTTTTCATCGTTTCCCCTCAGGGCCTCTTTAACCAGTGAACAGAAGAGTCACTTCCCGTGTAGGTGCAGTTGGCATGCCTGCAAGTGTACTTAAACTTTGCGTCTGATCAAGTTATGTGTATTGGATCTGAAACCAGTTAGTCAATTCTTTCAGGTCCCTAAGTGGCGATTTGTGGTAATGTCTACATCAATACTAACAGAGCGGTCTGCTGGCTGCTTTACGTAAAGAAAATGCCTAGAAGGATGGAGGGGCTGCCTCCAAGGGTTCTCTCAGCTAATGGAGATGTGGCTGAAAAAAGAAACAGACACAGCAGAAGTGCTGCTTTTACAGCGACTGTATTTTATAGAACTATCCGACTAACTGGAGATGACAGGCAGGCACTTCTCAGACCCACTCTCTTCCTTCTAACCCCATCCCCAGACACAAACTTTCCGGTGAGCCTTCCAGCACAGACCACTCCCGCCCTGCTCCCTGACTGCTTCCTCAACCTTAGCCCTGTGATACAGCATGGCCAGAGGGCAGCATAAGAGTGTTAGCAGGGGGCCTTATTCCCTGCCAAGAGAGGAAGGTTTGCTTTAGATTAACTAGAACAGCTGTGGCGAATTAGAGCACCTGACTCCA
>NC_133787.1:41683817-41762866 GCF_003597395.2 Chelonoidis abingdonii | reverse complement strand
TAAGAACTGGTTCAGAGGCAAGCAATATCGCCCTGAACCTACCCCAGAGAAGAGAAAGCGCGAGACCCAGAGAACAGTACCGGCAATTTGCCACAGCCCTAACAATCAAAGGGAAAACAATTGGAGTCTTCCGTTTACCATCTCCGCCTGCCCAGAAAAAAGTAAAAGTAAAGAAAAAGTTACAAATAATTTTTAAAAATACGGAAAACGCTATGGTTAAATATAACTAAAAACACCTCAAAACGGAAAATGGCTAAGAACAAACAAAAACACGAGTGATAACCATAAACAAAGGCAGAAAATGGCTAAAGTTATCACACATTTTTGTTAATAAAGGCCCAGTTCAAAATAAAAAAAAATGGACAAGCGTTAGACCTAAACAATAACACTTAAAAACAATACTGGACAAGCCAGTTGTGGACATATCCTCACCCTCATCCCTCTGTGAGGCCCTTGTACCTATTCCTTGTTCCTGCAGATTTTTCTTCTTGATCTTAGAGCCTCAGAGCTTCAGGGCATGGGCAGCCGCAGTCTAGCTGTTTGTACAGTGCCCAGCACAAATGGGGCCTGGATTTTATTGGGGCTTTGGAGTGCTATTGTGTTATTCACACAACGGGCTCCAAAGGGTAAGGGCTTTTATTATGTGTTTAATTTCTCTGTCGGGTTCCATACACACCTCTGGGGCTAGAGAGAGAATTCTACCCAGGTCTCCTGTCCCACGCACCAAAAGCCACATCACTTCATCTTAGATCGAGCAGCCCTGAACAGAGAGGATGCATGTGTTCATGAAGAGCTCTGTGTTTCTAGAATCACACTGCTTACAAGAATTAGTGGCCAACAAGAAACAACCAATCAGAGTAATTTATGGAAATTTGGTTAGTCTGTGATAGATCTTTGGATTAAATGGGCCCAGTGTTCCCATGGACTGAGGAGGGAAGGGGTCAGTCAATCAGGGTTACACTGGGTGTGGTATGCATATATGAGCATGGCCTGTACATCTTTTGTCACCATTACTAGCTGCAGTGTCTGTGGGTGAAACCCAGTCCCATTTAAGTAAATGGCAAAACTCTGAGAACTGTGATCCATTAATACTTGTATTGTCTGCAGGTTCCCTGTTAGCTACTTGACTTCTGCCCCCATCTCTCTCTCTCTCTCTCTGGGAGATCCTGATGTTACACAACATAGTAGTTTCTGAACATAAAACTGATTTTAAAACAAAATACCGAAACACCGTAACAAAGTGCACGAGGCATACTCAGCCTTCACACCCAAGAAGTAAAATACTTAGCAGGTTTTTCATGTACTACACGCAAACATGAAGTAACCTAAAAATCTAGGATGTCTATTGAACACAACAGCAGTTTTTCATGGCTGAGATCTGCTGCTTCAATTCACTGACAAATCCCAGAATATCAGTGGAGTCACTGACTAGCATGGCCACTAAACAGTTCCTGGCTCCAGTGGCTGGGGGATGTCCTCTGAGACCCACCCCTTGCCCCCTAAGCCACGGCCATGGCTGTGCCTCCTGCCCTGACCGTGACCTCTGATCAACTCATCCTGCTCTGGTGCCATGACCCGGGGGCCTTGTTTCTGAAAAATGCAGACACTGTTGAGAACTCTGGATGCGATCCCACATTCCTTGGACACAAAAGCTCCCACTGATCTCAATCCACAAGGACACAGAAGCAAGAAAGGGTCAGGTCCTACATGACTGCACCACTGCAGTGTTACTCATGAACATACTGGCTTCTACAAATGGCTCTTCCTCAGGTGTCCCACCAAGGCAAGTGCGAGGTGCTGGACTGTCCGCAGACGGTTACAGGAGATTTAATAAATGTTTCTAAATGCAGTCTCTTTAGACAAGTAGTGACAGTGATTTGTTTCCTCATAGTTTTTTATTATTTGCTTTATAATTGTTCATCATCGTCTCTCTTTATCTGTGCTGCAAGCATTTAGCATACAATTGACGGAAACTTTCCATAAACAGTTTAGAATTTGCAGACTATCACTCTCTGAGCACACATAGCTGATTTATGAAACTCTGCTAGTCTATAAATTCCAAAGTATGGTGCTGCATTCATAAACTGCTGAACAGCTGGAGAGAGAAGCTTGGACTTGCAGCCTCCTGTCACCCACCCACTCAAGAACAACAGCTCCATTCCTTCAGATTTTTCAGCCGTTTATTGATGGGATATTAACTGGTACAACCAGCAACTTGTATCTACTTGCTTGGAAGAGGGTAGCATGAAACTACAAATGCAATAGCCATGATGTTCAGCTGATTCACACTCCCTTCACACCAGAGTTTCCCTGGAATAGAAAGTGAGTGGAACAGATCACTGAACATTCAGCATTTTACACAGCTCCACTCAGCTTCAAAACAGTCTGAGTTGAGGATGAACAAACTCACTGCACCAAGATTTCCCAAGAAAACTAGGCAAAGAGGTCCTACAATGAATCAGCTGCGAGTGTGTGTGCACATGAAGTGTGATATGCACATTTACACAGTGTGTATGTTCAGTGACATGCAGGCGTGTCTGTATATGGCATGTCGGGCAGTGTTGTACTGCATGTATGTGTGTGGGAATCACTGATGTGCACATATGTATACAGATGTGTGGTGTGGTGAGGTGGATGCACATGTAGATGTGTGTGGATGGTGCATATGCAAACTTGTGCGTATGAGAGATTTACGCAGGCATAGCTGCATGTGGTCAGAAGCAATGGGGGTGTATGTAAGGATGGATATACTTCACA
Organism: Chelonoidis abingdonii; assembly: GCF_003597395.2. NCBI lineage: Eukaryota > Metazoa > Chordata > Testudines > Testudinidae > Chelonoidis > Chelonoidis abingdonii. The sequence continues at coordinate 41,760,109 of NC_133787.1, read as the reverse complement.
GGGTCATAGCTTCCGAGGCCAGAAGGGAGCATTGTGATCATCTAAGTCTGACCTCCTGATTAGCACAGGCCAGAGGCTATGCATGGGGGGGGCATTTGGGACCATGTGCCCTCCCCAATTTGCTCAGTCACACGGTGCGGCCAGGCCTCCTCCTTGCAGGGCAGCTGTATCAGCGAGCTGTGCCAGGCAGGAAGAGGCAGGTGGAACAGCTGGAAGCTGCAGGGAGAAGCTGCAGCTTTCCGGGGGGTGGGGGAAGGGCTGAGTGAGGGAGGGGTGACTCAAGCTGTTCCACAGTTGTGCTGCTCCCCTCATCAGCTGGCACAGCTTGTCTCTGGCACAGGTCATAGAATGACCTCAAAAATAATGGACAGCATATATTCTAGAAAAAGAGCGTCCGTGATGAAGACCCTTGGTAAATTGGTCCAATGGTTAATTATTCTCACTATTAAACCTTTACATCTTATTTCCAGTCTGAATTTGTCTACCTTCAACTTCCAGCCCTTGGATCACATTATATCTTTCTCTGATGAATTGAAGAGCTCATTATTCAATCTCTGTTCCCCAAAATATTAAGTATTATAGATACTTACAGATTATAAGTCATCCCTTTAACCTTCCTCTTTTGCTATCTAAATGCAGATGCTCTAAATATATATCTACATATGTTCAAGGAGCTCAATCTAAGGCAGGTTTCTAATCCTTTAATCATTCTCCTGACTCTTCTCTGAATCTTCTCCAACTTATCAACCTCCTTCTTGAATTGTAGACACTAGAACTGGACACATTATCCTAGCAGCAGTCACACCAGTGCCAAATATAGAGGTAAAATAACCTCTCTCCTTCTACTGAAGATTTCCCTTTTTACGCATACCAGGCTCTTTTGGCCACAGCATCACACTGGGAGCTCAAATTCACGTGGTTATTCCCCATGACTCAGATCTTTTTCAGAGTCACGGCTCTCCTGTAAGTGTGGCCTATGCTCTTTGATCCTAGATGTACATGTATACATTTAGCCATATTAAAATGCATATTTAGATAGCATGTGTGTGGTGTTGGGAAACTGTGTATGCAAATGTGGGTACGAGGGGATGAGGTGTGTGTGCAGAGGTTCAAGCATGTGGCTGTGGTATATGTGGGAAAGGAGGGGATGTGAGAAAGCTTGGCTGTACATGGCCAGTGTGTGTGGGAGGAATGGAGGCACAAATGTGGTTGCATATGCACAAAGGGTATTGAAATGCAGTCGTTTGTCTTGATTCAGGATCAGGGTATGTCACTTTCTGCAAGTGGCTGTGGAGGGCAGGGCTGCCATGCCCCAGTAAAGGTCTGCCCAGAAGTGGGGATTTCCCCTTCACTATGGCCAGGAATTCCAGAGCTGGCTGGTCAGGGAAGGCCTGGGATCTCTGTGTCTGGAGGATGTGCTGACTGAGAATGTACCAAGGACACTCTGCTGATCAACACCTAAAGAGACCCGATCACATCTTACAATGCAGAGAACCTCAGGAACGGGGAGAGCTCAAACCCCCGCCCCCCCCCCTCACCGCCAAGGGTGCAGCTGCCTCACAAGATGCAAGGGAAAAGGACTGTCTAGTGGTGAGGCACTGGCCTTGGATGCCGTTTGGGCCCTTGGACAAGTCACTCCCTGGGTCTCCATTTCCAGTGTGTAAATGGCGATAGCATCACTTCCCAGCTACCCAGGCTGGTTGGTGTTTTGCACGTGGCTGCTTGCAGCGTGCTCTGCCTGGGAGCCCTGCACAGGAGTTAGTGTTTGCACCTGCCAAGGTGTCGACCCGTTTCCTTGTGTGTTATTAACTATAATGAAATGAAATTGTCTCAGCCAATCAGAACACAGGACTGCTGTACAGCCACTGAACCCTAGGTGAACAGTTCTTCCTAGTTATGCAATTCCCGGCATGCTGATTCCACCTGGAAGTCTGATATGCACAATCACTTTGAATATGCAAATCTATCTACTCTGATTATTACAGATCTTTTTCTCTAATTGGCTCCTGTAGTTAGAATTTTCAAGCTGTTTGCCAGCAATTAAGATGCCATCTCAACCTCTCACTCCCAACAGCTTAAGCATAAAAATGCCCAATACAAGAGTCAAGAGAATGGGGTTGTCAAATCACAGACAGGAAGGTGTTTCAAACCCCGTTCACTCATTTCCCTTCTCAGGCCCAGTCCTCCCACTGAAATCAAGAGAGTTTTGCCAGTATGAGATCAGGAATAGGTCCTTCCTCAAATGGCTCTGCCCTCACCCACCTCCCATCCCCACAGGCCAGCAGGGCTCCAGCCCCACAACTGCAGTGATGTGTTTACATGGTTACTTTGGGAGAATCCCAGCTCCTCCCTCTCGTGTCCATTTTAACAATCAATATGAAAGAACCATAGCTGACAGCATTTCTGGGGAACAGAAGCTGGCTGCGCCATGGGAAGGAAGGGGGGATGGAGAGCAGATGGAAAATGCAGGCAGAGAGAAGGTGGTTGATAAGAGGGAGGAAGAAGAACCACAAAGGTTTTATTGACATTTGTTTTAAACAATGTCACTTTCCTAGGAGAAGGAAAAAGGCTTTCTTCTGTTTTGGTTCAAATTTGAATTTTTAATATCAAATGTCAATATAATAATGAAAACTTGAGCAAGCTTCCTGCTCACACCGTAGGAAGCTGGTTTTGGTGAACTCTTTGACCTTTGCATTCCAAATGCATCTAGCTCAAGGTCCTGGGCCCCAGCCCTGCAATCAGATCCATGTTGGTGAGACTCTTGCCCCTTGTGGAGCCTGGCTGACATAGGTGGGTTTCCATGTTAGTGCAAAGGTCCCCCTCTCATACCACAGATCAGATTGACGGAAGCATCCTCAAATTCTCATACTATTTACACAGCATGATAGATATGTATAGCACGTTACAGACAAATATAAGAAAGAGTCCGTGCCAGAAGAACCATATAGATTGTGCTTCCTCTAAAATAGCTATTAAAAGTTCCACTGGATTCAGTGGGAACAGGAGCCAGTCTTAAGTAGAAAAGGCACTGGGCAAGAGGATGTGGTGGAGGTAACCCAACAGAAAGCAGTGCTACAGACGCATCACACAGCCTCTGTTTTATAAACAATACTTTGATTTTATGGCTATCTTAAAATGTATTAGGGTGTATGTTTGTTTTTGCTTAGGTTTTATATTATATAGAATAATAATAATAATAATATATAATAGCCATACAATCAAAATATTGTTTATAGAACAATCTAACATATATACATAAATAATGTATGTATGTTTGGCTGTTTATTTTTAGACCAAGTAGCAGATGAATGACAAGAGATCACTGAAGTGTAGGAGGGTATTTGTTTATTTCACACTATGGAACAGACATTTTTCTCCTATGTATTTTGGGATTAGCACATCAGATCCCATTGCTATGGCATAAATATAAAGATAGATAAACACACACAGGTGTGTGTCTGTCTATGGAGATCTATTTATATACGTTATATTTATACAAACTCAGCATGTGTGTGATGATATTCAGGTCATTAATTTCAGAGCTATGTAGCAAACGGCATTTGTTATGCCTTTGACTGCCTCACCTGCACTCTGCCCACTCCCCCAATCCTCACTGCAACATATTCTAACATTCCAAACTTCCAAGAAGCTTCAGAAGTTGACATTAAACATCCGTGCACGCGAGCATGCATGCACACACACGTAAAAACTGCCAGAGAAACATTCCCTCCTTCCCCCAGGTATGGACTTTTCTCCCAAAATTGCACTCACCTAATGTGCAGGTTGGGAAGATTCAGTCCAGCACCAGTGAGGTTTAAGGACAGTATCTCATTACCCATCATGACTAGAAATTGGAGCATCTGTCCCATGAAAGAGGAAACTCTGTCTTGCCAATGGCTACAATATTTGCTCCAAAGCACAGGTAGGCTGAGAAATATGACTTTAAAACTGAGACTTTTTAACAAACATTTAGGTAATGTTTAGAGGCATTTTAAATATATTAGCTTTAATTTTTCTCTCCCTCAGTTGGGCTCATGAGTGTTCAGGCAGTTAGATTTATAGGTAGGAGGATACAAGAAAAAGTAACAATACATTTAAAAAACCCTCGCAAATGTTTCCAGAACAACTTTCTTGTAAAGTATGTGGCAGATGCAAGATATGAGTGTGTCTGTGGTGAGATCACATCCTTAAAACTTATACCAAGACCAGAAGAGACCATTGTGACCATGTAGTCTGACCTCCTGTAGAACACAGGCCAGAGAAATTCCCCAGAATAATTCCACCATAACAGTATGTGGTTTCTGCATATATACAGATTTACTTGTTTATACAATTTCTTCAATTTATAGCTATCAGTCATTAATCAAGCCAATACTGTGAATGAAACTGAAAATCAGAGAAAGCATCTAAATTAAACAGAATTGGAGTCTCTTTCGAAGGATCCTTTAAATGAAAGAATTCTGCTGAAGATTCAATGCCATTTATTGAGAACACCTCAGAGCAAGAATCAAACTGTGAACAAAATGGAAAATCTCAAAGAGCTCTCAAAATTAATTAGAAAAATTAAAACAAATTTGAAAGAAAAGCCTCTTTGGAATGGAAGTTCATTCAGCTGATGAGCTGCTTCTTTAGGGAGAATCATCTTGCCTTATGTCCTCCTGTGTTTGGCATGAGGCAACACTTCATAAAAAAGCAACTCATTCTCAACTGAGGTAAAAGTGACTCATTACAGCTGAACAAAATTCTTTCTTTGGGTTACAGAAAATAACAGTACTTTTTTCTGCACAATAAACTATTTGTTTACTTTAATAATTGTGCCTCCCAGAAGTACCAGGTTATCGCTGTGTGCTGATTTTCCACCAGGTGTTAAAGTTAGTAAAGAAAGGTTGAGGAAATGGCATTAAAAACCCTGACACGCTGCTTTAGAATTCTTGAGCATGGCCTTTCTGACTGGCTCTGTGCAGTATAGTCCTAGCTGTGTTGGTCCCAGGATATCTAGAGAAACAAAGAGAGACAGAAATTGGTCCACTAAAAGAAAATACCTCCCTCATCTTGTCATTCTGATTGGTTTTCAAGTCCTCCAAGATGAAAAATGCCCACTAAATGTATTTAAAATGTTCACTTCCTTTGGTTACCAAACCATACCACCACCGATTGGCCATACATTTCTAAGGAATTACTAAAGTGTCAAGGTGTTAAAGTTACTCATCCTTTGGTATCTTGCCTCATAACAATATCTAAGATATATAATAGCTATCCATAAATGCACTGTTTCATGTTTTCTATCTATGGTATGGTTTTCGATAGCACACACCATCATAGCATTGAAGCACTGATTCATTTGGTTGTTGAACCAAAAGAAATATCTTAAAACATCACACTGCGAGCACAAGGTTTTGACCACTGCCCACATTTTCCCCTGACTTCTTGAACATGCATGTGGCTTCAGTCACAAACATGTGCAGTGCTGTCTGTTAATCTCAAGACAGCAATCACAAATACACACGGTCATGAATAGGCGGCAGCAAGTCTGTGCCAGTGCAGTCACATGTATGCACAATGTCCTTTATTTGTCTGTGATGCTTAAGAGAGAGTCCCCAAAGAGCATGGTTCTGCCACCATGTGACAGTGCTTCTACTCTGTATGCCTCACAAAATCCAGGCTTCCCATTCCCTGAGGCAAACCCATGGCAGTTTTACTGCAAGGCACCTTCTTCACCTGTGGAAGTAAGGGAAGGATCATCCCCCAGAAAAGAGGGATGTTCAAATATCCTGGGACAGAACATCAGATGTGTCAAACAGAAAGTACTGTATTTACAAATGAAGAGCAAATGAGTTCAACTATAAAAAGAATGCTTAGCACTTTACAGAGTGCTTCGAAATTTCACAGTACTGTGAAAATAGCAGCTTCTTTATGAATTTCAAAGGAATAAAGAATGCAGCTATTAGAAAGGACTGGCCACTCCTACTGTATGGAGGGACTTGGGCAGCTGAACTGGCCTGGGTTCTGGTTTTGGTTAATGATGTTTTCAAACCTGCTTACATTATCACAGTCATGGCAATGTGATTAGAGTAAAGGGAAAAGCCAAGAGTATTCCTCAGAGACCAAAAGTTTTGTTCCCTCACAGGAAGAGCTACTGGGACCAAGCGTGCTAACAGATCAGTGTCCTGATCTGCACTGATGCAATGAACTTTGGCTCTTTCAAAGTCTCAGTCCTTCCAGCTGCCATTCAACACCCAGGTCAGAATGAGTCAAAACAACTTGACTGATATTCTTTGACAAACTGCAGCGAGTAAGATCAGAGTGAAAACTCTGCTGAGACCTTAACAGCCTCTCCTTGGCCTTCTGTGCTTTACGTTTGAAGGAACCACACTGAAGATAATTAACAAGCGACACATACAAACTCGCTGTCCCTGACTTGGGAAAAGGAAAACTAAAATCACTCGTCTACCTGTCCTGCCCTCAAAATTATTCTGTCCCTGAACTTCAGCCATCAAAAAAGAAACTAAATAAGAAATAGTAACAAAAAGTTAATTAGTAAACAAGAAGAAATTGAAGGATTTGGGCTGCAGATTCCTCATGACCAGAGTTCAGGAGTTCCTCCCTCCTTTGAAAGCCTCTCTATCTTGGAGAAAGTGTCTCTTTAATCCAAGATAATATTTCTCTCTCTCTTGCTGAGCACAGGGGAGGAAGCAGAGTAGCCTGTATTACAGAATTTACAGCAACTCTTTGAACATGTAAAAGGAACTGTATTTTGTCTGCTTTTTACTATCACAAAGTCTGCCTAGCACCCAAAAGGCAGGTTGCCCCACTCCCCAGAACCAACCAAGAGCAAGTGATGTGTTCACTGTGCAAAACATGGCAGCATAAAAAAAAAAAAGAAAGCATTATTAGAGGGAAAGAGCGAGTGAAAATCAAGAAGAAACAGGGGACCTGGGCCATATGAAGACAAAGCAATGCACTTAACCCACCTGGAGAGTAAAACAGGGCATCAAGTCTGTGTTAGCCAATCACCTGGGGTTTGCGACAGGAGGAAAATCCACATGGGTTCATTTGGCCGAAGAGTGTTTCACAAACCTTTACAGTGCTGCTATGAAAGCTCAGAATCATCCCACGTTCCCTGTCAGACTGTGGAGATTGGCTGCTGGAGTGGTGGTGGTGGGGAGGGGGTGGACTGGCTGGTGGTTTGGTGGGGGCAGGGGAATTCGCTGGGAGGGGAGGTTGTTCAGAAATCATTTTTTTTTAGCTGCATATATTGAATGAAGAAAACAGTTTATTCCTTTTGGGTCATGTAAGAGAGCCACTGGCAAAGATAATAATATATGAGGCAACAGAATGAGAGAGAGAGAGAGAGAGAGGCAAAAGGCTTTCTATTATTCGGGACACCGGTGATGCACACTGAAGCAGTCGGAAGATTAAATTAAGTATTATATCTGCTGACCCCATTGCCATGGTTACCGGACAGCGGAAAATATTAATCAAGCCAAGCCTTTTCAGCTGAACAGACTAGAAAAAATGCTAAATATATATGCATATACTTGCTGCTTTGCTGTGCTAATGTAGAACACCAGCGACTGAACCACCTGACATTGTCAAGATAAATAAATTAAAAATATTCTCCTCTCTCTGAGAAGGCTTACGTCACTGTGGAGAGCGTAGCATCGGGAACGGAGCCTGCAGTGCGCTTGCTTTCTCTTTAACCGATTTAAAAAAAAAAAAAAGAACTATAAAGTCTGGTTTGGTTGCAATATCGAGGGTTTATTTAAGGCTCTCTTCTCATGGGAAGTCTAGCCACAAATTAACCAACTGGTAAGGCATCATCTACATTGAATTATGATGCTCAGGATTATTGTAAAAATAAAAAAGTCTCTGTAAACATGAGGTTGATAAGATTGTACAGGGATTCCATTCTGCCCCTTCCTGCAAGACCACAGAACTCATATCCCAACACTGCCACTCAGGGTTAGAATTGAGCCTACTGTACAAGCTATGCATTTTGGCACCAACAACATTTGACTGCTCTTCAACACCAAATTTTGCCTCTTCACAGACCACTGCCACCCAGAGGAGATAAAAGATGCTTCCCACAGACTTTACATCTGCTCACTATTCCCAAGAGTAAAAGCTAGAGCTAGTATTCAAAGCTAATATGGCTGCAAGCTTAATGATCCTATATATGCTGGCAAATCTTCACTATTCCTCTGTGTTGCATGCCTAATCTGCAGTCGGTTGGGTATGTTTAGTTTCCTGTGACTCTGCCATGGACTCTGTTTGTCTGACAAATGCAGTGTATAACATGGTGTTAAAAGATGGTATCCAAGGCGGTAGAAAAACTGGTATAATACATTGGATTATCTGAGAAACAGTGTGTGATCCTGTAATTAAAAAGATTGTATTGTAATGCACAAAAAACACTGGCCAGAGTAAGGCTTCCTGTGCAACCCTAATGTTGGCATTTCCTGACTCTTGAGTCCTTACCCATGCACCTGCACCCCTAACTATCTCTTAAAACAGCTTCCTATATGGCATTTTCTAGGATTTTCTAAAAAGAAAAAATATTAGAGAAGAAAAAAATGAAAAAACACCACCACTAGTAATCTTCTATCACACCTTCTGCCCACATAGCAAAACCAAAGGGGGATGGGGAAACTGAGGAAGAGAGATGTTTGTTTGCTCACAATGAGTGAGATAGGAAGTCAGTAGTAGAGCTAGAAAAGGAATCCAAAAGAATTCCAGTCTGCTGCTCTAACCACTTGACTACGCTTCATGTCAGACATCTCCCATACTAAAAGAAGATTATTTTCTGGAGCTGCTGGGGAATTTTTCAGCAAAATGTTTTTCTGCCGAAAAATGCTGATTTATCAAAACTGGAATTTTTCCTGGAAATATATTGATTTAGAAAAAATGTTTGTTGGGAAAGTGTTCCAGGTCCAAGAAAGACTTTCTGGCCAAAATGAGAGACCCAGAGGCCCCAGAATAGCCAGGAGTCCAGTGGTTAGTGCACTCATCTTGGAATCAGAGGTTCACGTCTTTGCTATCCCTGATTCAGAGCAGCTCCTGGTCTGTTACCTCCGAGGCAGTGCCAGGGTATTGGCTACTCTGTGGTGACACTCCCTCTCCAGCCCAATGTGCTCTCACCACAGCACTATAGCATCAGTCTGCAGCTCTCTGGACCAATGAATAGTTAACGATTTATACAAAGTGGAACAGCTCCAACATGAGAGATTAAGCAAGTGAAAGACTGCCTCTGTAACCTGATGGATAGGGCATTCACCTGGGACGTGAGAGATCCAAGATCAATTTCCTGTCAACAAGAACTCAAAACTGGGTCTCCCAAATCCCAGTTGAGTGCTCTAACCACTAGGCTATTGGGTATTCCACGGTGGGCCTTTCTCGTCATGAAAATATTGGAAAGGTTTCAGGTTTGTTCCACATCAAAATGGAAACAAATCTCAAAATCTTTCACAAAATAGAAATTCTGTGTTTTGACAAGCTCAGCTATTTTCCTCATGGTCACCTTGCCTTAGTCTCACCACTTGCAATCCCTCATTGTTTTACATATGGGTTTTATGTGCAGGTGCTGTTCACCTTCATTACTGCCTCTACAAGTAACAAACGTACAGAGGATGTTTTAGCAATAGCGACCCAAGACGTTCTGTTTTCAGGTTCAAAGATATAAAGATGGAAGTGACAAGAAAAGGGGTACTAGAACACACCAATAAGCTAAGGAGCAATAAATTGCAAGGTAAGAGTTTTGAAAGAATTTAAGAATGAAGTGACTGATCTGCTAACAATAATATGCAATCCTTCCTTAAAATTAGCTACCATATGAGAGCATTGGAGGGTAGCACATGCACCTATCTTAAAAAAAAAAAGCCACTAGAGGTGATTCCAGAAATGACAGACCAGTAGGCTTTGTACCAAGTTTCAAGTAAATTGGCTGAAATTATCAAAATAGAATGATAAACTACCTGGATAAATATGGTATGATAGGACAAACCAGCATGATTTCTGTCAAGGAAAATTGTGCCTCTCTAATCTATCAGAACTCTTTGAGTGTGTCAACACAAAGGTGAATAAGAGATGGCATGAGAGAAGAATACAAAATAATGAGCAGTACTGAAAAGGTAAACTGGGCACTGACATATAGTCCCTTACAATAAAAGGCAACACAATTCAAACAGATAAAAGAAAATACTTCTTTACTTAACACATCCCATTTGGAACCTGATCAACTCACAACTCTTGTGATGCTAATGTGCCTCCGTAACCCATCACATACTGTTTATGGAGAAGAAAGCAACGCCTAAACTGGAGGAGGTCTAAAACTGGAAAGAGAGACAGAATGTTCTATAGTTGACCCGGAAATCCTGTGAACGTGTATTTAATACAGTGATTCACACAACTACACCTGTAAACACACTGACAAGCACAAACTGACGCTTGTACCCACACTGAACCACAAACAGGCTGATGTGCTCACACACACACGCGCGCGCGCCCATGAAAACACACACAATCTCGTGTCCTTTACTTTTAGGAAGGAATTTTGGCAAAAATTAAGGATAATAAAATGTATCCTACTGGCATTTGCAAAATGCTGCAGATTGAGATAATGCGTTTAACTTTTTGTATAAATATTTTTAAACAGGAACAAAATCTTATGGCTGAATTAAGGTGACCTAAAACACAATGCCAAATTTATGGAAGGCACAAACAAATAGGCTTATTTCATTTAAAAAAATGTTACTAAAGACTGAGATTCTTATTTGTTCTTGATCCACTCTGATTTTAGCAATGGGTCTACTGACAATTATTGACTGTCTATATTTAGAGAAAAATAGCAGATATGGCAATAACAGGGCAATCTGATATTTAGCCCCTCAGCTACGTATTTTCTATAATTTATGAAATCCAGTAATTGTAACAAATTATTCAATCCGTTTGAAACTAGATAGCTATCAATACATAACAACTAGGCATGCCATTTACTCATTACAGCTCTCAGGATGGAAAATATCTCCCCATTACTCCTTAACATAAATGAAGCAAGCAAACAAAAAATGATGTTCACCTTTCAGCCCACATGTGGGTGCTTCCTAAAATGTACTTACTGACACCCAAGAGGGATGCCAAGTGTCAGCCAAGCGGGCTCACATTATAATCAACAGTCACGTCTACTTTCAATGACATATACATTTATCTATACATGACGGTACATTTGTGGCAGAATTTTACCCAAATGTCACTCCTACCCGAATACACAGCACCACATGTCCCCACCTGATTCCTCACAGGACAGGAAACTTTATAAGGTCTTCCTGACATTCCCCAGGACTCACGAGCCCTATCCAGACAGGGACCTTAGTCATTCACCCAGTCTCTGCTGCTTTATAATGATTTTGAATTTTTTTCTATTTTGGTCATTGTCAAGCTGCCTCCATGTAAACCCTGTAAACCAGAGGGGAAAGCTAAGTATAGCATGAGATGGAAGGCCAACAAAAATATCACCCAGAGTTTTCAATCTTAGAACGTTCATGAGGATTTCCCGTGTGTATAGTCCTCCCCCTCAAAGAAATAAGACTCAAAATAAAACCAAGACGCAAGATGGCTTGGACCACTCACTGTCTGGCCAGCAATCCATTCTTGGCTGGGAAAATGATTACTACACAAAGGCTAGCGTGGATGGCTTAGGGCAGCTGTGTCATATAAATTGTCAGCAATGACCATAAGCACTCAGAGAAACAATTTAATTCTTCACTCCCGCCATCATGGGCTGATATATTCTTTCGAGGTCATTACCCAAGGCTAGGAGGGTCGCATGATTAACGAGGGACATGTCCAATGAGGGCTGGTGTGCTTGAGCAGGTCTTATATTAATTAAACTGAACCACTGGAAAATAAATGTTGCCAAGAAGGGAGGGGCCACATGTGAAACCTGATCTCTGTCTCCTCGTCCCTCACCAAAACCAACACCTGCCCTCCCCCATTAGCCTTAAACTTTTGATTTTAGAAATTACAAAACATGGTACATAAAGCATGCTTCATGTCTTGTTTGAAATGACCAGCTCTCTGACTGCAAGTTTCTGTTGGGTCTTTGTCTTAAGCTTTCCTTCCTCCTTACCTGAATGTATTGTTGAATACTGAGTGATAACATGAGAGAGAATTATTCCCAATTAATTACACACCTCAAGAGCAGCAAAACATATTACCTAAGCCCTATTAAACTAGCTGAGGCTAGAGCATTCAAAGCCCCATGGCAAATACAGGGCCCTTGTTGATATTCTTCAAAACACAGTGGGTTTGCTGAAGGGTTTCAGTGATGAGCCAACACACTGTTTGGTGAATTGAATGGTTCTGAAAAAATCAAAACCATCCTTTTCCCAAACTCCTGAATAAGGTGTTAGATGGGCATTCCTGACCGCTTCCCATATAACCCAACAGCAAGAGAAAATCCCCAAAGCCTCTAGTTAATTCTCAGCCTCTTTCTGCAGTGTGAGAGGTGAGGTTTCAGTATGATCAACCATCAGAATGGGCCTGTCCTCTCTATAGACTCTGAAATCAGGGCTGCTGCTTCCAATACCACCACAAAACAGTGCTTTTCAACTTGGAGGTCCCCAGATTATGTCTAAGGAGTCCATGAGTGGTTGTCATTAACATAGAACAGCGGTTTTCAACCTGCGGTCCACAGACTATGTGTAAGATCTCCAAAGGGGCCTGCACCTCCATTTGAAAAATTTAGGGGTCTGCAAATGAAAAAAAGTTGAAAGCCACTGCTCTAAAGGACCCTAGCCTGTTGATGACCCCAGGCAAATAAAGTATGTACCATGGACAGGTTAAATAATTACTAACATCTCTGTGTAAGACATGAGTAAATGATAGTGGTTGTGAACATGAAAGAATTGCATCTCTCCATGTCAGTTGCATCTCTTTTAAGGTGAGCGTAAGGCATGCCTGTGAGCTGAGATTCTACCAAAGCCAAAGGGATGTATGTCAAGCTTCCTCTTTGCATTTTGATATTGGAGAGTTCACAACTGTGGGGCAGGGGAGGAGGGAGAGGAGAAGCTTTGTGAATTTTGAAGCCACTCAGCTGAGCAGATTAAAAATATCTAGATCCCACCAAGAACCCAATTCAGCAGGTTTCTTTTGTCTGATGTACAGCATGTAAGAGCAACTTCCAGCTGAGTAATGCTTAGCAGAGCTCCAACCTGCTTGGGCAGCCCACAAGGGTTCTTCTGTCTCAGTCTGAGCTGAGGTGGTATGCAGGCTGCACACAAAGTGGCCCAGATCTTTGGCTAGAACTGAGAGGGCAACTCAGAAGGGGGTTGAAAAGTGGTTCTAAGTCACATATGCACTCTCTACCCTGGGGCTCAGGGTTGGCGCTACCATTTAGGCAGCCTAGGCAATCGCCTAGGGTGCCAGGATTATTGAGGGGGCGGCATTTTGCCGGTGGGGGCAGCAGGCAGCTCTCATGGACCTGCCGCAGACATGCCTGCGGAAGGTCCGTTGGTCCGCGGCTCCTGTGGAGCTGCCGCAGTCATGCCTGTGGATGGTCGGCTGCTCCGGTGGACCTCCTGCAGGCATGCCTGCGGCAGCTCCACCGGAGCCACGGACCAACAGACCCTCTGCAGGAATGCCTGCGGCAGCTCCACTGGAGCCGCGGGATTAGCGTGGCGGGTGACGAAATGGCTGTGTGCCTAGGGCTCGAGAAACCCTGGCGCCGGTCCTGCTTGGGCTGCTGTTAATTATGCCAGCCGCCAAAGCCCCAAGGGGTTGATATGCAGCTGCTGATCACTAGGGTTGCAGGAAAGCTTCAACCATATCCTAATGATAGCAGCCACCTATGAGGGGGGTGCTGTAGGAGCTTCTATGCCAGCTCTACTCCCGAAAGCCCCCTCATTGCCCTGGGGTTCCTCCCCATTGCCAGGTACACCAGCTGTAGGAATGCATTGCCCTGGCCATGCATCATACCACAGAATCAGCCAGGGATGGGAAGAATTCATTATCTAGCCTAATCTGGCCATCAGATAACAATCTACATGGGATTGGGACCATCCAGCTAAGATTCTTTTGTTGAATAAGTTGCAGTTGGTGTTGAGAACAGGTCTAACTCCCTTCCAACCACCGTAATAAAAAACAATTGGGGGGGGCTGGTCGGGGGGGCGGGTCTCCACTAAGCATATTGCTAAGCTGCAAGTTCTGAAGTGTAACAGGTACTGTAATTAGGCCAGAACACCAACACCTTGGTTACTTGCGAGAGACAGCACTGAAGGCCTTCAGGCCTGCAGAAGGAAATGCCATGATTCCGGCGCGCCCTCACTTGAAGCTGGTCGTTATGGATATACCACAAGAAGTAATAATACCATTCTGAACATACGCTGTACTCTGCATTCAAAGTTTTCAGGCACTTCAAAAAAGTAGATATTCTGTATCCAACTTTACAGATGGGAAACAGAAGGGAGGTTAAGAATTTTTTATTATAATTATTATTAATAATAAAGGCCACTCAGCAAGTCAGTGATATAAATTACAGGATTAAGAAAACAGGCTTCTCTGACATCCACCTCTGTGATCTAACCACTATCCTATTCTACCCCTCTGAGGAGTGTGGCTGGGGAGAACAGCCACCCACAGCTTGGAATCCCTCCAATCCCATTTCTCTGGTTACCCTGCACATTTTATAATCCCCTTTATTCTGAGAGAAAACTAGATTAATTTCTGCCATTTTGCTTCCCTTGTGGTATGTACCGCCTGCTCTTTTCCCATCTGCCATTTCACAGGTTTCATTGCTCCCCAACCATTCACTTGTACTTTTGCATTTTACAGTGCTTCTGCCTCTGCCTCTCTTCTTTGTGAACAATAACTGGGCTCCCGAGGAACAATAACTGGGCTTACTAGGAGGTCAGACTTTCTAAAGCAGTAATCCACCCTCTGATTAACATGCCCGTTGCACACAGCACTGCACACATAGGTCCCGATTTGTCTGGAGACATCTCCCGCCCTTTGTGCCATGTTGAACTAATTTGATGGTGTTAAACCTAGCAAGAGACAGACACTTAGCACAGACGGAGCTAAGACTATCTATTGTTGTTGCGTGGAGAAAATGTGTTTGCATGTTAGCTCAAAACCAGATTTCCCTACAAAAATCTAGAAGTCAGTAAGTACAGGTTCCCACAGGTTAAACTGTGCTTGATTTAGGTGTCCTAAGAGACTGAGAGGGACTGATGAATGATCCTATTGCCACCAGGTGCTCCTAACAGATGTGCCTGAAGTTTGCATTTTTGTATGAAAAGAGTTTACACAAATACTCAGGGTCTGAGTGAACGTAATGGGCCTGATTTTCAGTGGACACCTGTGGCTGGCCTGTGCCAGCTGGCTTAGGCTGTGGGGCTGTTTCGTTGCTGTGTAGAGTTCTGGGCCCAGGCTGGACCCCGGGCTCTAGCATCCTGCAGGGAGGGAGGGTCCCAGAGCCCAAACTCCAGCCCAAGCCCGGACGTCTACACAGCAATGAAACAGGTCTGCTGCCTGAGCCCCATGAGCCCAAGTCGGCTGGCATGGGCAAGCCCTGGGTTTTTTTTTTTTTTGCTGTGAAGACATACCCTAAGATACTGAAGCCCCATAGCTCCAAACGAAGTCAATGGGAGCACTCAGCAGATCTGAAAATTCAGGTCTGGTATTTTGGAGAGGGATTTAATCATGCTTTCCTCCCACATTGTGATGATGGCTGCCTGCTGGCCAGCAGCAGTATTGGAAGCTGAGAGACCTCCTCCTGTATCTTATCCTACAGTGTCCATGATAAACCAGCTCCTTTATCTAAGGCGTGCCCAAGTGTATCCTGAAAGCTGAATTTGACCAACAGCATTCTACTATGCAGGCCTTTCTCATTTTTCTACAGAGGTTGAGCCTACATATAGTCCAGGTCCCAGCATGCAATTTTCGATCAGTCTGAATGGCAAACCTGCAGTTAGGAGCTGTGATCTCTGTGGCCTGCACCTTCATATTCAAGACAGGACTGGATGTCTTTTATGCAAATTAGGTATAGCCCTTAGGATCCTCACAAGTTACTCACATGCCCCTCGAATGGGCACATAGTTGTGGTCCATCAATTTTACCTGCTTGGGCCTCATTTCCAAGCATGTCACCGGGGTGACAGAGACAGAGGCCTGTCCTCTGAACAATCCTCTTTCATATATGGGTGGGACAGAACTAGCCGTACCAATAATCTGAAATACGATTGGCTGGCCATTCCAGCATTTCTGTTTCAAATCTTAATAATCCACGAGAAAAACCAACCCGAAAGGAGGACAGTGAGAGGATTATGCCTGGGCAGCATCTCACTTTCTTTTGCTGGGGTTCACAGCTAACAAAACTGCTAACAAAATCATCCAAAGCCCAAGATTCGGTGGTGATGGGGGACTTCAACTATCCAGATATATGCTGGGAAAATAACACTGCGGGGCACAGACTATCCAATAAATTCCTGGACTGCATTGCAGACAACTTTTTATTTCAGAAGGTTGAAAAAGCTACTGGGGGGAAGCTGTCCTAGACTTGATTTTAAATAGGGAAGAACTTGTTGAGAATTTGAAAGTAGAAGGAAGCTTGGGTGAAAGTGATCATGAAATCATAGAGTTTGCAATTCTAAGGAAAGGGGTAGAAGGGAGTACAGCAAAATAGAGACAATGGATTTCAGGAAGGCGGGATTTTGGTAAGCTCAGAGAGCTGATAGGTAAGTCCCATGGGAATCAAGACTGAGGGGAAAACAACTGAAGAGAGTTGACAGTTTTTCAGGACACTATTAAAGGGCCAAAAAGCAAGCTATTCCGCTGGTAGTAGAAAGATAGAAATGTGGCAAAAGACCACCTTGGCTTAACCATGAAATCTTGCATGTCCTACAAAATAAAAAGGAGTCATATAAAAAATGAAAACTAGGTCAGATTAAAAGATGAATATAGGCAAACAACACAGGAATTCAGGGGCAAGATTAGAAAGGCAAAGGCACAAAATGAACTCAAACTAGCTATGGGAATAAAGGGAAAAAGACGACTTTTTATCAATACATTAAGCAAGAAGACCAAGGACAGGGTAGGCCACTGCTCAGTGAGGAGGAAGAAACAGTAACAGGAAACTTGGAAATGGCAGAGATGCTTAATGACTTCTTTGTTTCGGTCCTTGCAACTGAGAAGTCTGAAGGAATGTCTAACACAGTGAATGCTTATGGGAAGGGATAGGTTTAGAAGATAAAAATAACAAAAAAAGCAAGTTAAAAAATCACTTAGAAAAGTTAGATGCCTGCAAGTCACCCAGGACCTGATGAAATGCATCCTAGAATACTCAAGAGTTAATAGAGGAGTATCTGAGCCTCTAGCTATTATCTTTGGAAAGTATGGGAGACGGAGAGAGATTCCAGAAGACTGGAAAAGGGCAAATACAGTGCCCCATCTATAAAAGGAAATAAAAAAAACCCAGGAAACTACAGACCAGTTAGTTACGTCTGTGCCAGGGAAGATAATGGAGCAAGTAATTAAGAAATCAACTGCAAACACTTGGAAGTGGAGGTGATAGGGAATAGCCAGCATGGATTTGTAAAGAACAAATCGTGTCAGAACCAATCTGACAGCTTTCTTTGATAGTGTCTGTGATCCCAGGCCACGAAGCAGACGCATACTTGGTGATGAAGGGAGGGAAGTGGTGCGATGTGGTTGATAGGTGGCTAGGACGTTTTTTTAAGGCATTTGTACGGTCTTGCATGATATCCTTATCGATAAACTAGGCAAATACAATTTAGATGGGGCTACTTATAAGGTGGGTGCATAACTGGCTGGATAACCGTACTCAGGAGAGTAGTTATTAAATGGCTCCAATCCCGCTGGAAAGCTTATAACAAGTGGGGTTCCGCAGGGGTCTGGTTTTTGGACCGCTTGCTTCAATATCTTCATCAACAACTTAGATCTTGGCATAGAAGATGGTATGCGACGATATTAAGTGAGGATGCGGTGACGAATGCTATTCCCGTGCCAAACTGGGGATTGCAGAGTGTGTGTTTGGAGGACAGGTGCAAAGATCAAATGATCTGACAGAGATGTGGGAGGATCTGAGGGGAAATGAGAAATGGTTGAGGTAAACTGGATGAGTTCAATAAGACAAATGCAAAGTGGCTTCCACTTAGGAAGAGAACAATCAGTTTTTCACACATACAGAATGGGAAAGACTGTCTAAGAAGGATGTATGGCAGGAAAAGAGTCTCTAGGGTCATAGTGGAGACAAGCTAAAATATGAGTCAACAGTGTGATACTGTTGCAAAAAAAGCAAATGTGATTCTGGGATGCATTAACAGGTGTGTTGTAAACAAGACACGAGAAGTCATTCTTCCGCTCTACTCTGCACTGGTTAGGCGCCTCAACTGGAGTATTGTGTCCAGTTCTGGAGCGCCACATTTTCAAGAAGATGTGGAGAAATGGAGAGGGTCCAGAGAAGAGCAACAAGAATGATTCAAGGTCTTGAGAACATGACCTATGAGAAAGCTGAAAGAATTGGTTTCTCTGATTGTTTGGAAAAGAGGAGACTGAGAGGGACATGATTTAGCAGTTTTAGGTATCTAAAAGTGGTGTCAGCAGAGGAGGGAGAAACTTGTTTCACCTTAGGCCTCTAATGATAGAAACAAGAAGCAATGGGCTTAAACTGCAGCAAAGGAGATTTAGTTGGACATTAGGAAAAGTTCCTAACCGTCAGGGTGGTTGGACACTGGAATAAATTACCTAGGGAGGTGTGGAATCTCCATCTGTGGAGATTTAAGAGTAGGTTAGATAAATGTCTGTCAGGGATGGTCTAGACAGTATTTGGTCCTGCCATGAAGGCAGGGGACTGGACTCGATGACCTCTCGAGGTCCCTTCCAGTCCTAGAGTCTATGAATCTATGAATCTATATTATGGGTTAATTTGCACAAGCTAGAATGGGGAGCAGAAAAGTACTAATCCTTTCTTGCCTCAGCCTCAACCCTTTATCCGGTGTCCAATTCTAATGATCTACTGCTGAGGACTTCGCAATAATTTTTCAAACGACTGTTGAAAAGTTCATGTCCAACAGAGACCCAAGCTCTAGAGCTGAAAGCTGAAATTCAGCCAGTTACCCAAATGCAAACTCAAAGTGGACAGTGCTCATTAGACACAAACTTCTTATTTCTGCACCAAAGTTTACGTTTATTCATAAATTGTTTTCTAGCTGCACATTCAGATCAGCTTTCTTCCCCTTCCTGATGGAACAGGCAGCTCAGTGTAACGCCAAAGCAAGACCTGATATACGAGTGTCCCTAACCATGTACCCTGGCCAATGCATGCCGTCCCATGCCCCCTGCTGAGATGTTTATGTGTGGAGACTAACCTGAGCTGCTTCCAGGACAGTGCCTGTCTTCACCACACCCAGGCATCCCAGCTCTCTGGCTGCGATGGGCACCTGCTGCTGTGTGGACATTGAAGCAGGGATCTCTAGGATATAAACTGAGCTAATAGTCTGTTTGTGTTGAAGGTGATGGGGTCTTGTCTCCCACCCCCGCCCCCACTCCCTTTGAATGGGCTCAGACTCCCCAATCCCACTGAGCAGCTCATCTTGGAGCTTGCTAAACCTACCTTACTTGGCCCGTACACCAGGGCTGCTGTCTCCTGGTAGGCACAGGGTGGGGCTGGTACATGGCCTTCCTGAGGGCAGTTTCCTTGTAGGTTTCCAGGAGCCTCCTTTGGGAGCCATAGAGCCGCCATCTCCTCTCTCAGAGAGCCACCCAGAAAAGCAATGCTGGGAAAAGCCAGCTTCTAAGGTTATATTCCACCTTGAGGTGATTGCAGGGCTGGAAAGACAGGGCCCACTCACCCACAGCAGCTCCTTAACCCCTTCATCAACAGTCTGTGTTTCAATACATCCTGGCCTGCCAGAGTGAAACAGCAACACTAGGACATAATACTAGATGACAGAGTCTGAGTACGTCTACACTGCTGCCTCACCCCCCAAACACACCAACCTGCAGCAGAGCATCTCAGAGCCCAGGTCAACAAGCTTGGGATCCTGGGGTTTGCACTATGCAGCTACAAACAGCAATATAGACACTCCTATTTGGGCTGGAGCCCCAGCTCTGAAACCTGTTGAAGGGACTGGGTCTCAGAGCCCGGGCTCCCACTCAAGCGGGAATGTCTACACTGCTATATTTAGCCCTGTTTCATGAGCCCTGTGAGCCTGTGTCAGGTGACTTGGCCTCTGAGACTTGCTGCCATGGGTTTCTTTTCTTTTTGATAGTGTAGATGTACCATCTGTAGCTTCTCAACTCACCAGCACAAATCAACACAACTGTACTCCTTCCCTATGCCAACTGTCTGCACCAGCCCCAGTATGATCACACAGCACACTATTAGCATGTGTAAACAAACTATAGAATTCCAAGCCAGACTGATAAACAAGCACATAAACTCAGGGAGATGCATAATGGGGCAGTGCGGTCGCAGGGGATGAGCCTGAAGAAAGGGTGACGCTAACCTACCCAGGGGATGAAGGTGAAAGACAAATTACTGTGAGATAGTCGCATTAAAATTGTGTCATGCCTGGATAAACAAACACTTGTCCACACACCATGTGCACAGGAGGGAATAGGCTGTTTGTGGGGGTAAACATGAGCTCTTGTGGACAAAGCTGCATAATTGTAGAGAAGTATGTCCCTGTGTTTTTAAGTGATGCTGGGTGTGTTAGAGAGTGCGTCTGTGCATGCTTGAATGTGAGTGGGAGTCGCTTTAAAGAGGAATGTGATCTCGCTCCCAGTTTCTGCAGTTACTCTTGATAAAACTGATTTTTAGTGCAAGAAAATAAAGCCCCAGAGCATTACCCCGCTCTCTCTTTTTTTATAAGGCCTCTGGCCTTACACTGCTGTTTATCACCTAAGGCAAACTCTCTCTCCCTCTCTTCCTTTCCCTCGCTGTTTCTTTAAAGCTCTAAACCACAAGGCAGCATGTGAGCAACGCCGTGGGTCAAGATATCAAAAGCAGGAACTTTTATAGGTTTCCTCGAGAACACGGACAATAAAAGGCGGCGGCAGCACACGCAGCATCACTGACCTTATTTGATGCTGTGCAATAAAGGGAGACTGTTCCTTGCCTGCCTGTGCGTGTGACCAGGCTCGCAGGCATGTGCAGAGAGAGGCACTGTCTAAACAGTCCAACTCCTAGGCTGGGGCTTTCAAAGCTATTTCAGCAATTAGCACACAAATAACTGTGATGACTAAATGCAAGGAAGGTAGTACAGCAAGAACTTCCTGGGGGCACAAAGAGAGAAACTACAGGCATCAGACACACACATGAAAGCACATGGTCTGTCACACTGCGGCATGCAACGACAAAGACACATTCCCCTATGGATCCCAGGACACACACACACACACCAGGCACCTTCCATCAGCTGCTGGAAAACGTGCGCACCCACCCTACACTTTCCATATAGGAGCGGTAGTAGATGTGTACATATCCCGTAAAGCAGTACGGGCACAGGCGCACACAGTCCAGCCAGCAGCCAGGTCCCACTGCACACACTAACGGCAAGTAGGAGACACATGTTGTTATTATTGATTATTTGTACTACCATTGAGCCTCGAAGCCCAGTCGGGGCCCACTGTGCTAGGTACTGCACAAACACAGAACAAACAGATGGTTCCTGCCACAAGGAGCTCACAATCAACATATTAGACAAGAGACAGAAGGGGGATCTGGACACAAACAGATGGGAGATATCCAAGTCATTAGAACTAGATGAAATTTACCAACCAAAACTTTTTCTGTAAAAAATGCAGATTTGGCAACACTGAAACATTTCACAAAATTCATGTTGGTTTCACTAAATAGTTCATTTAGGGAACAAACTCCCCAAAGTTTAAAAAAAAAATGAACACATTTTGTTCTGACATTTTCAAAACCAAACATTTTGATTTTTCAGTTCAAAACAGCATTTCATTTTGAACTGTTCTTTCCTTTTATTTTAAAAAAATTATAAACATTTTAAAATGCTCAAAATCAAACCAAACTTTTTAGTTTTGGATTGAACAAAACATTTTGTTTGACAACAAATTCCCCACCCCCTCCTTTATCTGACTGATACACTATCCTCGATCCCTTTGTTAGTTACACATTATTACTTGAAGCTTGTAACACTGACTCTACAGCTGTCTGGTCTCTGAACTCTGTCCCATTTCCGCCCCTCCTAGGAGAGCCCTCCTCATGGTCAGGGATAAACCTCACTGCTTTGGGAAAACTGCTTGGCAGAACGGGGCTAAACCAACTGACTCTAGCAGCCACCTGGGGACTAATGTGGGGGATCCCACAGCTCCAACAGACTCCTGGGGGCTGCTGGAGGGAATGGGGGGTTACATCTCTGTCTCTTGGGGGCATTTGGGTAAATCCCACTGGCTCTAGCACAGTGGTTCTCAAACTTCATTGTACTGTCACCCCCTTCTGACAACAAAAATTACTACACAACCCGAGGAGGGGAAACCGGAGACTGAGCCCACCCAAGCCCTGCTGCCCCGGGCAGGGGGACCAAAGCTGAAGTCCAATGGCTTCTGCCCTGGGCAGGGGGCATGTAACCTTAGCCTTACGTGGTAGGGCTTGGGCTTCAGGCTTGCTGGGGCCCAGGGCCAACACCAGCCTTGGTGACCCCATTACAATGGGATCGCGACTCATAGTTTGAGAACCCCTGCTCTAGCAGAACGTGGTGGGGCAGGGGGCTCTCCCAGTCATTCAGCTAAGGCACTCACCTTCTCCTACCCTGAGACCTAAGTGTCTGCTATATTTCCTGGGCCATCCCCTCTCCTCCCCTAGCAGGTCACATTTCCCATGTCAGTTGAGGATGTTTTCTCCTCTGCCATACTTCCTGAAGCAGGGCTGAGGTACGAGCACGTCTTGCTCCCCCTCCCCACTTTTGCTGATCTACTGCCACGGAACCCGTGGTTTTTCTCATTAGAACATAAGAACGGCCAGATCGGGTCAGACCAAACGTCCATCGATCCCAGTGTCCTGTCTGCCGATGGTGGCCAGTGTCAGGTGCCCCAGAGGGAATGAACAGAACAGGTAATCATCAAGTGATCCATCCCCTGTCACCCCTTCCCAACTTCTGGCAAACAGAGACTAGGGACACCACCCCTGCCCATCCTAGCTAATAGCCATTAATGGACCTGTCCTCCATGAATTTATCTAGTTCTTTTTTTTAACTCTGTCACACTGTAACTCTTTTAAAAGCTCTTTCAACCACTGTTCTGATCAACCTGGATCCAGACATGAGAGTTACTAGAAAGGATGAGGGAATTGTATTCCTTTAGTGACCCACCCATTCTGCATACGCTTGGTGCCAGATACCACAGCCATACACAGCCCATGCATACCGTAGCACATACTGCATACATGCAGCAAACAGGCATACCTCACACTCACACATACACTGCAGCAGCATTACACACACACAGAGGCATGGGTTTGGAGACATTTCTCCAACTGCTAGGGTGTTGAAGACCCATGGATGAGTTCTGTAAGAACCGGTGGTAGTCACCGTTTGAATGACACCTTTCCAGTCAGTACCACCATCATTAGAAAAAACACCCCCTGAGCTGATGGGGCAGCGAAGAACAGACTGGATTAGCAAAGCTGCTCCCCAGGAAGGAAGAACCTTCTTTCCACAGATGTCGCATGGAGGGACCACAGGGTATTGTCAGGCAGTAAGCGCATGTGGGGCTCTGAATCCAAGCCTCACTGTAATGTGCCCTGCATGTACACATCTAAGGCCACGTCTACACTACGGGATAATATCGAATTAGCTAAAATCGGTTTTATAAAACTGATATTATAAATTCGATTTCATGCAGCCACACTAGGCACAGTAATTCGGCGTTGTGCGTCCATGGGTCCCGAGGCTAACGTCGATTTCTTGAAGCGTTTGACATTGTGGTGTAGCTTCCGTAGCATATCCATAGTTCCCGCATGTCTCCCCCGCCCTTGGAATTCTGGGTTTGAATCATTATTGTCAGTGGGTGGTTGCTGGGTAAATGTCGTCAGTCATTCCTTCCTCTGGGAAAACATCAGCTGACAATCCTTCACGGCGTTTTTCCTGGATTGCCGGCAGACGCCATAGCACGGCAACCATGGAGCCCCGTTCAGCTTTTTTTTTTCCGGCACCTATGGATGTACTGGATGCCAGCGGAGAGAGAGGCGATACTCCAGCGCTACACAGCAGCATTCACTTGCTTTTGCAATGATAGCAGAGACGGCTCTCATGGTGTACCAGTCGTTCTGTACCGTCTACTTGCGGAGAAACTGGCAATGAGATGACGGTTATCTCTCCCCTCTGTACTGTGCTGCTGCTATTCATGAGTGCCCCCTGGCTGAATCGGCCCGGTCTTCAGGCGCAACGCAAAAGCAAAATGGGATTGACTCACTTGGGACTGAGTCAATCCCTCCCTTTATGGTTTCTAAAAATAGAGTCAGTCCTGCCTAGAATAAGGGGGACAAGTGTATTAGAGGACAGTGTATCAGAGCACAGCTGCTGCTCCGTGTCAGTATTTCACAGGGGGTGCCCCTTGCAAACAACTCCATCCGTTGCGGGTCCCTCCTCCCCCAACTTCCTGGGACCCGACCGTGGCAGTGTCCTGCCCATTGTTGTCATGAAGTAATAAAATGCAGGAATAAGAAACACTGAGTGTTTAGTGACATAAAATGAGGGGGAGGCAGCCTCCGGCGCGATGATAGTCCAGGCAGGACATTACGGTACGTCGATGTGGGGGAGAGGAGCCCAGCATGCTGCTGCTATGACGTCCAGGCAGTACAGAATCTTTTCTTTACACAGGAAAGGAGGGGCTGAAGCCCCAGTTGCTATGATTGAAGCTGTTATTAGCCGTTCTGTCCTATCTACTGGGAGTAACCAGCAATTTGGCCTTACGCCCTCGATGTCAACATGTTAATATTAAAAGCATGAGGACGGTTACTAGTCCTAGAAATTACCAGCCTGGGGATCTACCACCGATAGGGAGAGGGAGAGGTAGAGGAGGAGCGGATTACTGCTCTTCAATCTGCTGCGCATCGCGTTCTACCAGCAGCATTCAGTACACATAGGGTGACATTGAAAGTAGTCAAGAAATGATTTCTTTCCCTTTCTTTCACGTGGTGGTGGGGGGCGGGGAAGAAACTGAGGAAGCTATTCCCTGAACCACGCCAGACACTGTGTTTGAACTTACAGACATTGGGAGCTCAGCCAAGATGCAAATACTTTTCAGAGACTGCTGTGGACTGTGGATAGCTGGAGTCCTCAGTACCCCCTCCATCCACATGAGCGTCCATTTGAGTCTCTGGCTTCCCGTTACGCTTGTCACGCAGCGCTGTGTATCCTGGAGATTTTTTTTCAAACGCTTTGGCATTTCGTGTTCTGTAAAATTAACGAGCTCTGATACAACAGATTTGTCTCCCCATACAGCGATCAGATCTAGTATCTCCCGTTACGGTCCATGCTGGAGCTCTTTTTGGATTGAGACTGCATCGCCACCCATGCTGATCAGAGCTCCACGCTGGGCAAACAGGAAATGTAATTCAAAAGTTCGCGGGGCTTTTCCTGTTTACCTGCCCGCTGCATCCGAGTTCAGATTGCTGTCCAGAGCGGTCAGTGTGCACTGTGGGATACCGCCCGGAGGCCAATACGTCGATTTCCGTCCACACTAACCGTAATCCGAATATGTTAATATCGAATTTGCGCTACTCCTCTCGTCGGGTCGGGGAGGAGTACAGAAATCGATTTAAAGAGCCCTTTATATCGATATAAAGGGCGTTGTAGTGTGGACGGGTACAGCGTTAAATCGATTTAACGCTCTTTAAATCGATTTAAACGCGTAGTGTAGACCAGGCCTAGGAGTATTTGCATTATGGCTGTATGAGCATGTGTGGAGAGAGAGGAGATGTGGTGATGCCCACTCAGATACAGTATAAAAACACACAGACCAATTACTGAAGCGCATGTAAATACAGACAGACCCCTATTTATTTGGCAGATCATATGAAGGCTAAGAAATGAAAAATGCACTCACACGCCCTCTGACACCCTGGCCAAGTATATGCACGAGAGCTCTCAGTGGTAGGGACTGAAGTCTGGTTTCTGGCTCCCTCTTCCTCCCTTCTGTTAAGAAGATACTTTGAGCGCAGAGATTGCTCACAGTCTGGCTGTGTGATTCACATACGTGAGTTGTAATATACCTGCTCATATTTCTCTCCCCCCCATCTCTCTTGTTCTCATGTTCAGTGGTTATTTTAGCTTAACGTGGTGACATCACAGCTCTCCGAGTGAAATAAAGCTCTTGCAGTGAATGCAGAATACAGCTTCACTGATCACTTTCAAATAATGGCATTCCATGAGGGCTAGTATTTACTGTAACCTAAGATGCTGTGCTGTGGGGCACGCTGCATGTGGGTTTCTCTGCTCTGGGTTTAGAGTGTTGCGCTGCAATATGTGGATGACAGCTCAATGTGTGACTGTTTGTGTAAGCTGAGGGTGGGGAGGGAGGGGGGGACTTTTATTAAGGATGTTCCTTTTTATGCAGCACACTGGAATAGGTAGGCACCTGCCCACTGTAACCCCTTGACTGGGTGGGGTTTATAGACGAAATAAGATGGCTCTCCACAGAGCAGAGGTGTCTGAGCACTGGGTGACATCTCATCTTTCAGCATCAGAGAACAGCCAGGAGAGCATTTGTTTTAAAATAAAAATACAGCATGATTTTTTTCAAGTTACTTAAATACCCATCTGAAACTTTTCATTTATTTAGGGCTTTCCCCAGTTCTCTATTTCAGTACACAATGGCCTCAATGGCCCTTGGAATTTGTACTCTGCAGCTTCTTAAAGGAGAAACAATGAAAGAACAGGTGATACAAACTGAACTCCTGAGCGGGTGGGAAGTGCAAGAGGAGACAATAAGGCAGTCAAATCAGCTTCCCTTTGTTAGCAACTGCGCCCTGGTGCTGCAGGACAAAAGTGGGGTCCAAAATCCTAAACTATCCAAAATCATCTGAGTACCGGTAGGAACAGCTTGGCATAAACGTGAGGGGCTGGGGGGGGTCATGACTGCTAGTAGAGCACATACATACAATTACCATTTCTATGCTGAGGTTTATTACCTCATTATAAAAATTCCCATCATAATTATGTAGGTAAAACCACCTTGGTATTAAATAGAAACCTATCCCTTCGGATGGCCAGATTACCACCTGAATTTAAAATCTTTCTGAATTTTTAATAGTGCATAACAAATAAGATTATTTATGCACTTTCTTCAGCATGCCACTTGCAGGGCCGACAATTACTTGCAGCCCCTTCTCGTGCAATGGAAGGTCTTAAATTAGGCCACATTTAGTGCTCGCTCGCGTACATTCCCTCTCCTCCTTTAAACTATTTAGCTTTAGCTCCCTGTTTTCTTGTGAGCTGGATGAGGGAAGCCTGTCATTGGAGCCCAGCACATCTCCCTGGGTGTTGCAGCCCTTGGCTGCACCATTTTAGAGCCCCCGGTAATTAGCACTATGGAGTTAGCAGCAACAGTAGTGCAAAGGAAGCAGCTGAAGAATCACGGGGCTAGCTGATGAGAAAGTCAAGTGGAGGCCTGGCTGTCTGAAACCTCTTCAATAGATCTGTAGTCTGGACTTGAACTCTGACCTTTCACCTCTGGGTCCAGTATTTCTTTTTTTTCCCCCCCTCCCTAACTCCCCCTGCCCCCACTCTCTCTTCTCCCAGCTTCTCTGTCAAGCAGGGATGTACTCAGGCTGCCTGTGAATAAATGTAAGTGACCCCCATCCACCCACCCCCACTTCCCCGAGCCTTCTGCTGGAAAGAGAGAGAGAGAAAAAAGGAATGAGATAGAGAGAGAGAGAGAGAGAGAGAGAAAGGGTCCCCGACTTCCTCACAGGTAATTAAAGGGACTGTTTTCAAGGTTGCATGGGCAAAAGACAATTCGGCCTAATGAAGCATCGATCGGCCAGCACTAAGGTAGAAAGGAGCTGACATTCATTCAAAGGTACCTTTAACTGATGTAAAACACTGCACCGGGAATTATTCTTACGTTGCTCGTCATTGCCTGTGACCTGCTTTAGAAAAAAACTGAATTTGTTTTAAATTTATTTTAATTCTGTAATGCCACAAACATGAATATTGGCTGCATAAAATTATTAATCAGAGGGGTCAATTATTTTTGTGGTACATTTTTTATTTTTTTTCTTCTTCAGGATAAATTTTGTTCATTGTTCACATTAAAACTCCACCAATCAGCTCTTAAAATGCCAAATGCATGAGGTCAGTTATGGAGATGCAGGAAATTACTGGGGATTGGCAGGGACATTTTTGTCGATTTGTAAGCAAAATCCTGTGTTACTGCAGGATTTTCATCACCGTCGATTTGTGCCGGTGCAAAGTATTTAAAAATAAAATCCTCTCGGTCACTGCAAAAGAATGGATGGGGAAGGATTACAAATATTATACAGAAATATTTTTTAAAATATTTCCTCTAAAATAGAATCAGGAAATAGATATTTTAATCTAAAAAGCTGTTCAATTAAGCCTCCTGCCAGTAACGACGTTTAACGCTAGGTTTTCAGTCCCGAGCAGGCATCTGCTGCTCCTATTCAGAAGCCAAGCTAGCTGGAGACGGTGCTGTTTCTGCACAGTCCCCGCTTCACCCACGTCTTCTCTTGTGTTCTAAATGTTTGCATTTGTAGAATGTCTAAATGGTAATAAAGGGCTAAGGAAATGATAGTTGTGCCAAATAAATTGGGGTGAATGATGGGGGAGGGTAGTTGGTATTGATTGGGAAACAACTTGAGTATTATCTGGAGAGGATTTGCTCACAGTCCAGCACTACTTGGTGTTTTAAGACGCCCCGCACTCAACAATAGCATGTCCCTTCAGAACAGAAAACACAAAGGGAATTTGCTCTGATTCAATCCACACAGTGAGGCCCCTCTGAGGCTAAAGAGGGTCACTTTTTACCCCAGCTAAAAATAAGAAAGAAATTCTCTCTCTCTCTCTGTCTCACACACACACACAAATTGGAGACAGCAGCCTGCCTCCACTTGATAGGATTTCTAAAATCAGCAGCTTTCTCCCTCGCTCATTCTTCCTTATAGACTTTGGAATTTACCATCATTTATTTTTAAGATTTTAAAAATAAAGTACTTTTAAGATTATCAAATAACAATAAAACAGCACCTCTCTGCTATTATAATATGTATTTACCAGATGATCACACTTCCCCCATATTACAGTATTGGCCTCTAAAAGCACATAAGTGGAAACTGAATTTTAAGAGAGAAATGAGAATGCAGCTTTCAGGGCTTTGATGTATTCAGATTTATTTGTTTTGTAATATTTTTCTTTTATATTTAAAACAATTTAACATTCCCTTTATAAATTCAGTATGATTTCATCGAGAACAGGTCAGTAAAGAGAGGCAGTAATTGTGTGGAACACCTGCTGAAATTAAAAAAAAAAAAGTTTTCCCTAAAAATGGCTCTAACATACTCAGCAGATTCTATCTGCATTAATTTGGCCGAACAACCAGATATTGCTGGGGACAAACTCTGAATAAAGCGGTTCCAAATTCCCAGAATTGGCACAGCTCAGCCTAAACAATGGCTGCTTCCTAGTCACCTTAACCCAGCTTTTCAAAAGAACATCCCCAGAAACACAAAGCGTCAGCGGGAAATGGCAATTTTATGAATCCTAATCAATCAAAGGGCTTATTAACTCAATGTGAAGCCAGATTAAAATCTTTAATTATAAATCGTGCTAAAAGGAAAAACAAAATGTACGTATGGTACATTGAAAATTCCGGATATTAACATCGTTGCCATTATCTCTTGCAATATTCAATCCCCCTCCCTGCCCCCCAACACGCTCACCTTTTTCTGTTCCTAAAGAACAGGTCTGCAGAGCAAAACTCATTTTGCTTTTCTGAAGGCTTATTAAAATGTATTATTTTTCACTCCACACCACACAGTTTGCAGGGAAGCTGGTGGGTGGGGAGAGGGATTGAGGAAACCCCATTTCAGCTGCACAGTGAGAGGCAAAGGGGAGCGAACGGCTGTTTATTAATGGGGCAGAGTTGGAGTTACAGATTTTGGGGGTGGGGGCCCCACAATCAAATGTGAAGCATTTTGGTAATGAAAGCGGCATGCGTGTCTGTGTGTGTGTGATTGGCAGGACTGCAGATTGATAGCCACAGGAAGGGCCCTTGCTTTAGGCCATGGTGTGAGAAAAGGCTATGGGTGCTTTTTTTTTTTTTTTTTATCAGGCAGACATTTGGGAAATGACCACAGCAAATTTAATCACAGTTGGATGGGGAGTGGGGGTAGGGGAGAGCAGAGACTGAGATTCACATGTTTTATTTATTTGTTCAAAGTCACGGTCATCCTATTGTGTGTCCCTCTCTCATTCTGTCATTTCAGCCCCCTCCGACCCACCCCCTACCCTATCCTCATTGTTAATGCAGGAGACAGAGAATATAACCATGCTTTATAATAAAAACATACTCAACTCTCAAAAGCAGAAGGCTCAGCCACAGAAGGCTGATTTTCTGTTCATAATATTAAAATGATAAAAAGAAAATAAATTTCCACTCTAATGACACCGTGGTACTAAGAGATTTGTTCCCTGTGTTAGAATTAAGGCAACTGTTTAGCAGGGTGTCTGCCTTGGCCTCACATACTTTCACCTTTGTAGCATATTATTTTTATATTTGCAATTGAAGCCTCTTCCACAGAATTGAGTTTAAAAGGAGTCTGCAATTTCTTATGGACAGTCAAAGCTAATGAAAGATACAGAAGCCATGGTTCAGATGAAAGGTTACTTCATTTCTTTTATATAAAGTTCCTATTTCCCTCTTTCCAACTCTGACTCCTGATATGCCACCTCCTTAGGATTGATTCCTTCAGCTCCTCTAATAACTATTTTTTCCCTAAATGTGGGCTCTTAAGATTCACTGTCATCTTTCTGCACTCTGCTGGAACCCTAAGACCACGAATCCCCCTTGGAAAGCAGGGAGGAAAATGCTTTGGGTTATGATTTTGTTATTTAGAGTATTAATTTTCATAATGCAGATTTGATTTTATATCTGCATAATTATCTCAACATTGGTTCCAAAACATATTTAAAACCACATTAGAGAACAGCCTCATCTTTTATATTTCCTAACTAATCATTGGCTGCTATTTCTGTACCCTATCCTGAATTTGTACTTTCACCCATAAATGCTAGAGACTACTGCCACACTATTTCAAATGGATTCTATACCATAAGCGCAGCAAAAGTAAGGGGAGTGTACGTACCGTGGACAGGTTAAATAATTACTAACATTGCTTTTCATAAAAATACTAACATCTCTGTGTAAGAT
The DNA here is from genome assembly GCF_003597395.2 of Chelonoidis abingdonii. Classification (NCBI taxonomy): domain Eukaryota; kingdom Metazoa; phylum Chordata; order Testudines; family Testudinidae; genus Chelonoidis; species Chelonoidis abingdonii. Next base: position 41,728,679 of record NC_133787.1, on the reverse strand, counting down.
ATGAGTAAATGATAGTGGTTGTGAACAAGAAAGAATTGCAATTTTTGCATATAAAGTACACAGTGTTTCATGTCTTCTAACCATACACATATATGCCAAATTTCAGATGTTAAAATTAAATGTATACAGACACACAGAGTATATGTCTGTCCTTATACTGAATACTTACTAGGTGTGCTGTACACGCATAGCAGAGATATAGAAAATGGAGCACTAAAGCTTTTTTTTTTAATTAACCTACATATACTGCTCAGCTAAAAACACAAAAATTCATAGAATTCTTCTAAATTCTTAAATGCCACACAACTGTGATATTCCTTTGAAGATGATCATTAGACCTAATAAACAGGATACTGGAGGCACAGATCTTGTCTTCTTTAGTTCTTGCAACAGCCCTTCAGTAAATTCAAAAAAGACCTTTTGTGCCTAACTGGGTTTTCATTTCATTGCTTTTAAATTTGTTAAGCTTGACTTTTGACACTTTAGAGGATTCGTCTTTTTTTTAAGTACAATAATATAATAAATATTTGTGTTTCCAAAGAAGAAGTGACTCTGTTGTTAGTGTTGGTATATAAAGCATAAAACCTACTTTATTCTTTTGTTATAAATAATTCACCCAACTATGTACATTTTATAAACAAACATTTAAGAAACTGATATTATCTAACATTTTTGAGACACCACACAGAAATGGAGATATATTTATACACACAGAGAGTATTTACTACACTGTATTGGAAGTTGTAAACAAAATAAAAATCATTAATAAAAGCAAAAAAAGTAAAGATATTTTATGTAAATAATTATGTTAATACAATGTGTTTTCAGACTTATTTATATAAATTAGTCATCTAAATGACAAAAAGCTTTGACAAACTACAAACCCCTATCAAAAGTCAAATTATTTGGTTCATTTTCCCCTGCAATTTCTATCCCTAGTTTTGCCTCAGAAAACAGGAAGACGGGTTTAGAAACAGAGAGCAATGCAGTAGAAACGAGAGGAGTCAAACAGCTTTCTTTAATTATGCATTAACAATATTCTCTCAGATTTATAGAAAATACCCGGAAAAATGGGTTTTAAAATATCCAAAAAACCCTGTATGATTTTTCATTCAAAATTGTTTTTTCCAAAACATTTACCTGCCTCATATAATTGCTCAGTTAGATTAGAAGAGTCAAATTTTCAATGATCAGATTAATCTGCAGAAAATATTTTATTTTCCAACACAAAAAAAAATACTTTAAAAATGTTCAACAAAGAAAATAAGCATTTAAAATGAAAATGAAAAACAGAATTCTGATTATACTTTGGAATAATTACCAACAGATTGAAATGTACTTCTCATTTTTGATACCCAGTATTTTTGTACATTTCACTATTGGTCTAATTTGAGGGTGCTAGATATGCCTATTTTTTATTCTGTTCCTTTAGCATTAAAGATATCTAATGAAGGATATCTAATGCCAGTCAGATGAAGATTTTTCCATAGGACTGTAGGAAATTATGAAGGAAACACTTATTGTATGATTATTTTAAAAAGAAAAACCTAAAAAATTCCAATTAACTATTTTTGGATCTCTCTTTAAAGGTTGCAGCTTTCTTAGTGTTTGGCTTTGTCAATACCAGACAGGCCAAACAAATGCTTTTTATTGTCAACATTGTCATCCACACCTATACGAACAAACACATTCATACACAGCAGCCTTCCTTGAGAGAAAAGCTACAGCAACCTACGTGGTTCCAAATGGTTTAATCTGGACTAAACCACCTCCACATTTGCTCTATAAACCTAACTTTTTAGGTATTCAAAAAGTGAAAAGCAGGGTTATGGGACTGTACAGAAACCTAGTTAGACTTGCTTCCCCATCTTTTTTCTGCATCAGTCTCCATGTTTAGATAAAATCATTTATCTTTATCATTTCCAAGCTGGTCAGACAGGAAGGGGGTGGGAGAAGTGATTGTTTCACTTGTTGTCAGAGGGCATTGATCAGCCCTTCTGTCTGCTGGTCTCAGAGGTGAGGGCAGTTCCCCTAGGAGCACTTCAGGGCTCGGCCATGTCAGTGTAAAGCTGTATTGAGTCGTGATCCAAATGACTGCTCATTGAGGGAAACGGGTATTGGCGTCCAAATCATTTGGAGACACCCTCAGTAACACTTAAACAAGTCCACTCTGTTAATGTCAGGTCACAGGGGACACATTTAGCACTCTCCGCTGACCATTAGACCCTTTGATGGAGTGGACGATAAACTTGACAGGACAGACTGGACGGTGCTCTTGAACGTGCCTCTGTTGACAGCATGCCATGGCACACTGCTCCTTGGTCTGCTCCTTGCACATACAGCAGGTGACTGTTTTCCTGTCTTCCAGGGAACGTTAGCCATCTCTCTATCAGAGCTGTCAAGGAACTGGTCTCTTTTAAACACAACAGGTTAAAATACAAAACTAAAACTACTTTAATGACAGTTTCATCAAAGGAAGAATAACCGGGCAGAAAGTCCTTACACAATACTCCCCTCAACTGAGTAAAACTCTGAGTGTGGCTAAAGGAAATGGACTCTACCATTTTATAATTTTCATTTTGTCTTTGATTTCATTCTTCTAAATGCCATTGCTATGGTCCAGGCATTTTGAAATCCATTTGTTATAGCCTTCTGTGGGGAAGAACACATCTTTTCTTATTGTTTCAGAAAGAAAAGACTTCCACAGAATGGACTGCGGTTTGGCTGCAGTGTTTTCAAGGCAGTTGCTAAAGTGGTCAATGTCACATTCTTAAGAACTGAAAATAGTCAAGGAGGGAGAACACTAAAGTCAACTGCATCTCCCCATGATGGGGCCAATTGGTCTAAAACAAAATGAAGCTCCAAAAATAAATCTAAAGTAGAAATTAACAAGAAATGCAGCCTTGGTTAGCTTATGTTTTTGAAGACAATATTAATAATTGTGTTGCTACTATTAAAAATATATCTATTTAAATCTTCCCTTGATGAGAGCTCACTAGTGTTTCCTTTTTCATTTTTTCCTCCAGAAAAAAGGGCCTCAAGTTTGACAGAGCGTATTTTCTGGCATTATGAAGCTTTTATCCCAATTTTAACACCTTCTCTCTTTTCCTCTGGAGAATTAACCGATACTGCGTTAACACAGAAAATGATATAGAATTTTAAAGAGTCCACACAACTGGAAAATGACAATTCTTACAAAAAGAATCTCAATTGGAACAGAATCTTTATCTGAGCAACGGGTAAATAATATGCACGCGGTTAGTAGGGACAAACACTACCAAGTGGCTAAATAATTTGACAAAATGAATTTAAAACAAAATCTATTCTTTATTATTAAATACTACATTAATAAGAAAATGTTAAAACCACTGCTGAATGTTTCTTTACCTATCTTCTAACAAAGAATAACACAGCTAACGAAAATGTGAGTATAATCCAGTTTATTCAAACAATTTGTATTGTCAGTTAAACCTGACAGGTTTGGGGTATTTTGTTTTGTTTTTTTTAAAACAAAATAAATATTTGTTGGCGACGAATGCATTTTGTAACTTTTACAATATGTTCAATTTTAGAGCCGTCTTTAAAAATGCCATTAAAAAGCCAACACTTTAGCTCCACATTTCTTACTAATTTAGCTGTGTTGCTCTCCGAAGAATATGAAAACTGAACCTTTTTCCTATCATATATGTTATAGTAGTTTGCAAAGTGATTCCTTCATTTATTTAAAGTACATAAGTATCTTCAACCTGGAATCTGTAATTACAGTAATTATCACTTGAAACTGTTATTCTTTTTTGATATGAGTAAAAGGTAAAGAACATCATCCCCGGTTACCCTCTGCTGTATGAACTGCTATGTTGAGGTAATGTAAGAGGTTGCTGTGTGCTCTGTCTGTGCATGCTTGCAGAGTGGGCATGAGTGCGTAGATAGAGTGTCGGTGAAGGATACTTTAGATATTTAGGTGAAGACAAAGGCAAAGCAGATTAAAAACAGTCCTATTTATTTGGAAGTTCTTTTCAGACAATAAACTATAACTACTCTAATTTATTGTGGTTGAAATCCTGTGATTTTCAGTGGGCCTGGGGACTGCAGAATCTAGTGTCAAAGAGGAGCCTGCATTGTGCTTGGAGCCTCACCTCCTCTTCGTGTTACATTTCTCTTACACCTCTTCTCTTTGTTTTTCAATATCTTGTAATTTTATAATTACAAATGTACTGATTAAATTCAACATCTAATACTTAGCAATGCAAATTTACATCACTGATATTTTATTGTAGCTTAATATTTTGAGTAATAACTAAATTTAAAAGGCATGAAATACATTTCCTCCAAATAAGCAACAAATCCCAAGAACACAAACTGACAAATATGAAAAAATAATTCACAACCAGTAATCTTCTGATTTTTTTTCTTTTTTTCTGTTCCCAGTGTCTGCAAACACACTGTGAAATTCCTTGACTTTATGCATTTTTCAAAATAGTTTACTAATATCTGCAAATAATTCTTGGTCTGCAGATCATTTGTGGAAATTGTCACAGCGCCAGTCGTTACATGATAGATAAGCCATCCAGCCAGAAACAATCACTAATCAAAGCTCTGATCCTGCAATGCAACCCACTCCTATGGAACCCTGCGCCGTGCAGAATTTTGCTGAGAAGACACAGGTACCCCAGTAGCAGACCCCCATACTGCAGGTCTGAGTTCAATATAGCACTAAGTGAAAATCATGAATTTTATAATTGAATTTTGTAAATTTGGGTGAATGTCTGAGCTAAAATCTCACTTCCCTGCCTATACTTGCACTGATGTAGATAGTGAGCACTTTTTGTTGTGTGCATTCAGCACAATGGGGCCCTGATCTCTGATCGGAGTCTTTAACTAGATAAACGGTAACAATACTCGCAGTGGCAAACCGTGAGTCTTCAATATTCACGAAAGTAAGCAAATATTAGCATTAAAATATTTCCATTATTCTCAGCAAAACTAACTGGATCTAATTAGCAATTTCAATTTGATATATAAATCAATAAAAATGTTATTCGTACTTCGGAGCTTAAATTTTGGTGTCTACCACAGGAATTCTATTAAAACAATCATTTAAAACCCACAATGATGGATACTTTGTGTACCACACAATATGTCCACTTCTTAAAAACCCACAACGCACAGGAGGAAGTATGAATTTAAAATTTCTAGCACTGAACTCGGAGTTTGGAAGTAATGTGCAGAAGAAGAATTTTGTTCAAGCAGTAAAAGTGATCAAAAATGTAGACGTTGCATCGATATGAACAGTCTAAGTGGCTCCCATGGCTTTTCTTGAAGGATGCCCCTGGTCACTGCAGGTCCTTTCCTCCTGCCCCCTCCCCCAAAAATAAGGCTCTGACAGAATAAACCAGACAACATCAACATCTGAAGATGGCCAGTAAGCACAAGTACTCCACATTCAGGACTACTGAGAAACATCACAAAAGGACTTCAGGATTCACTCTTAGAAACCCTGTGCATGGCAGCACTAGCCTAACAATTCTGTTCCACGCACTGTATGCCTGTTCTATGTTCCTTATCCCACTGCTAGGCCAATATCAAAATTGTGTCCTCAGCTAAAACAGATCTAAGCTTACTAACATCCTGCATGTAAACATATCAAAATAATGATTTGAAAATGTATTGTTTCATGGTTTCACAGAATATACTGACATTTAAAAAGCATATATGAACAACACTTCTTGTTGTTTTAGTTACATCAAATATGGTAAGCCTGATTACGGAGCTGATTTTCTTTTTGCATTTTTATGGATACAAATAGCCTGGTTTGGAGGACTCTCACATACTAACCAACAAGGCCATGGTGTACTGATTTTCTCCCTAAATATCCAGCTATGTAAATATATATTCTACAAACAGTTCTGCAGTTATCATTGGGAACTACTGTAAAAACAAAACAAAACAGCTCTGAAAGACTTCCGAATACTGCATCATAAATGGAGCTTTGTACAGTTTTCATCTTAGGATAAATATACTTAGTGAAACCTCTTTCTGCTGAGTGTAGAAAAAATCTTAACAATGGACAAGACACTAAAATGCTCTTATACATATGACAATAAGCCCACCACAGTAGAGAATGGTCACTGGCACCTTGAGAGGCATCCCGACATTTCTCTTAGGAACACGTGGCTTTTGGTTGCTTGCTTGCTTTTTGCATTACAAACAATTCCTGTAATATTTTAACCCAGAGAAATCTACTGAAATTTATTCATGAATTTATCAAATATAAATTTTATGAATTCATCATACACACAAGAAATGGAATCTTTCAGTATCAAGATAAATATCTGCAATCTCCTCTCCATTGATATGGAGCCCTTTGGCAACTCCAGGACGGTCCAGTGGGTCTCATGTCAGTGACACAGTTTAAATAACAGATCTGGACTTCATTGGAAGAACGATGGTGGCTTTTCTGGCAGAAGAATGTCAGCTGGTACATCAGGAATTTTACTTTGTTAAATAACTTTTTGTTGTTGCTGCTGCTGTTAAAGAAAGGCAGTAGCTTTCTTGCAGCTTAGTAAAACCACATCTCTCTCCCTGCGCTCAGGCCTGATGTTCATGCAACCTGAATATTCTTGAGTGAAAAGAGATTTTCCTTTTCCTTTAACTTGCTGATCATCTAGCCACTGAAATGCTTAACCCATGATTTCAGGGGGAAAATAGGGCAGATTGCTAGGAAGAGTAATAAAATGTGGGGCTGTGTTTCACAGAAATGTTTATAAGAAACTAACTTTGAATCACTGCACCAGATGCAGTCCAAGGGAAAAATGTATGCAGGCAAGAGGGAGTTAAGTAAATAAATTTTTTCTTTTCTTTGTCGATGTGTTTAGTTCTCTTCCTGCCAAGACTCATTTCACTCTGCTATCTTGTGAGAGACACATATGGTGCAGTGAAATTGCCATCCAAGAAAGCATGTCCCAGCCTGTTGAGACATCATCAAATAAGATTAAAGCAAAGTAAAAATAAAAAGATAGAACGATTTTTTTTCTTTTTCTTGTACAGAGAACATCTGATGAAAGTCACTGAGGTACTTGAATGCTTCTAAAGGTTTTGCAACCATTTCTTTACTTTGCATGGTTAAGAAAAAGGCAGGAATAACAAGCCAGCATCTCCTTTTTCTTCTTCAAGTTAGTGAAAAAATGTGCTTCATAAACCTGATGTATATGAATAAAGCACAATATTGGCTTGTGTACTCCTGTGGAAAGAGCACTTAAATGCACTATAAACAGCATTGACTTTTTGTTCTAGTCTCCTCTCCACTGCTGTGTACAAAAAATCTTTTGGGGTCAGTACAGAAAAATTAACTTATTAATCATACCATGTGAAGGTACAAGTTACCTCTTGATAGCATATTCGCAGGGATTCTCAGACTACAAAAATGAAACCTCCTCATCTGAGAGATGCAGACACTTCTAAAGTGAGATCATTGAAACTAACAGTACAAGGGGATGAAAATAGCTACCCTGTTCCCTGTGCCTTACAAAGGCCTCACGACACCCGTTTGGATGAACAAGCCAATGCAGGTGTCTTTCTTACCTGTTCTATTCACCATCCACATTTAAAAAAAATTGGATTGGGCTAAGAAATTCCAGCTGATCGCCGCCTGCTTCTGCGCAGCCTACATGTGAAAGCACTAGGATGAGGTTGAAGAGCTGGTAGGGCTTGTATGGTCAGAGCAACAAGAATGGCTGGGGAAACAATATTTCTGGTGCCCTTTCCTGCTCTGAAACGAGACTCTATAATTATTTCAAACTTCTTTCGCTGTTCACTTACCACCTTGAGAGCACACGTGATAACTGAATGCGCGTTTATCAATCCTTTTATCAGGCTCCTAAAACCCCGATACAGTGCAAACAACGTGTGCTTTATTTAAATGGCCCTTTTAAAAATTATTCTTTTATTCTTATTTTCATTTGTTGGCATTACTACTAGGCAAATAAAACCCTACCCAGAGCCACTGAAAACTCTACAGACAGAACAGGAAGCCTAAACCACAATTAATATCACCACACAGTGCTACACAAAAAAAGTGTGTGTGGGGGGGCATCTTAAATGCACACATACAATAACCTGCACCATACAGCCAGTCTGAGTTCTGGTGCAGAAATAGGAAAGCAGCTTGTGCATTTGTTTGCAAACTGTTCTAGGATTTTGTTTCAGATGCACAGCCTTAATTGGACCTCAGGAAAGCAACAATGTATCAGTAGCAGAGATTATCACTGGATTTAATAAGCTGTTGTTGGCTTTCATAACAACCCCAGCCGAAAACGAGTCACACTGAGCTCAGAGACTAGCCTAGTGATAGCCTGGAGCAAGGATTAAAGAAAACAAGGATCTAAAGGGGGAAAGAAAAAAGAAAAAAACTCCAACACAAGGGCTAATGTAAAGTCATTTGCATATTAACCTTCCTTTCTTCTGACAGTGGTCAAGTTTTGATTCAAAATACAAATTATCTCCATTACTTCAGAAGAGGCAGTCACAGAGCTGTCACTTAACCTTCACCATCTGCCTGGCTCAAAGAAAGCTGGACAGCCTGCCACTTTGACCACATCTTTTTCCTTCCGCACTGGACAGGCACCAAAAGAGGAGAAGGCTTATTGTTCTCCAGAGAAAACCCATCCATTTTTTGAGGGGAGGGGGGTGTGCGGGCCGGAGGGATGGAGTTTCAAGAGGTGACTTAATTCAAATGTTTCAGGGGTTTTGTTTTGAGAGGATAAGTCTGCAGACCTTCCTGACCTCTGTCAAACGTCCGCAGAGATGAAGTTTGTTTAAAAATGGAGCCTTCTGTCTAAGAGACAATCACTGCTGTACACTGTGTGTGTGCTGGGTGGTGCGTGTGGGGGGAATGAAGTCCATTTACGATGAATTCTGGCCTGCAGACTTTTGCAAACTCTACTGTCTAGTCACAGTGCACACAGTAAACTGTCAGCAATTCAGGATTTCATGATGGGAGTAACACAGGTGAAGAAATAACTTACTAAGTAAACGAGCAACACTATACAACAATCCCCAAAACAAAACAAAAAGGTCCACGCCACTGGTAAGCACATCAATCATGTTCTAAAAGATGATCCCATTGTGAGATAAATCAGAGATCATAACCACTTCCAACCGTACAAATTAGACCGAAGTTTCTCTCAAACTGCTCATTAGGGGCTGTATATTCCAGACTGTTTCCTGGCTTCAAGGGGAGGGAGAGGAGTTTACGTTTCAAATTGAGCTCAAAAGTGGCAGCAGTAAAGCAAAAAGTATAAATCCACAACCAGTGAAGGAGAAGCAGTGTGTCAGACAAGGGCAGGGAGGGGATCACAAGCGCAGTCTGAAAGTGCCGAGGTGTTGGGAATAGAAAAATCTGTCAGTAGAGAAAAGAGGTTCTGGAGGAGCTGCAGGGCAGAGTCTTGGGATGCAAATTTCTGAATAGCTCATCGTCTCTGGACAGTTTCTAATGCTTTTCCTCAGACACATTACAACATTTCCATTGATTCCCATCTTTACTTTCACGTTTATTGCCCACTGCCTACTGGGTTTCTTTGAGAGAGAGAGAACAGGTCCTTTTGTAAATGGGGGGCACTCCAACTCCTAAATGTTTATGCACCAAGTGTCTAGCACCAGGATTGTTTCGTGTGAACACAGCTCCTAAAACAAAATTCCCTATGCCGGCACACACTACATGACACTTCGGCCATCTCTTGCCATGAGGAAGCAGAGCACCTTTTCTTGTCACACAGTATTTAATGTATGAGATCCAAACCACAGTGCATAGAGCTGGATGACAAGGGCAGCATACTTTCCAATTTCATAGCGGAGGTGAACAAGTCAATTAAATACACAAAGCTACAGGACAGTTAATAACAAGAAATCAGTGTATAGGAGATAGTATTTTCCTCTTTGGAAGAACTGAGAGAAAGATACAAAACATGAAGCACACAATCATATAAACACCTCCAATTAATATCCTTTTACTCTCCAGAATCAAAATTCCTTTGCTGCCTTTAAAAAAACAACAACAAAATATTGCACTCAATCTGCAGTTCAGTGTGTTCTCTCTATCTGAATACCCTGACAACAGCTGTAGCCACACTGAACTGTTTAATTTGACCTAAACTCTTCTCTTGGGCTTGTGTTCTATTTGAAGTGCTGGGTACAGAATTATTTAATGAATTCTCAAACTAAATATTCTCCTTTCGCTGCGGGCCATTTCCAGAGAACAAACTGAAGGCACACGGGCTTCTCTCTCTGTCTGAAAGCTGAATTTAAACAGATGTCCTATGGACACCAGCTCCCTTCAGATTACTTCCCCCATTCACTCTCATGTATCATTGGCCAATGCAAACTCCTCAAATTAAAAACAAACAGAGAACAAAGATAAAAAAAATATGGCAGACGTCCCCAGAACAAAAAGGTCTCTCACAGACTCTGGCTAGCCCTTCTCTGTGGTAAGAGATGTGGTGACAGTGAGAAAGTTGCTTAGGAACAGCATCTGGCTTTGATTAGGAAGCAAGCGGTAGCATCTGCAAACTTGTCAGCTCTAAGCCCACAACAAGGTCCTGCAAGCAGACTTGTGTTCAGAACAGGAACTGGCTATTACGTTTTATAAGACCAGTATTACCTATTTCCATTCCAAGGTACCTTGTTATTAAAAGCTAGACATAATACACAAAATTAAAAAGGCTTGTTTCACTTGATATTTCATCTATTAAAGACCCAAGGGAAAAAAGTACACAATTCGGAGCTTGTCCAACAAGAGTCTTCTTTTCACTTGTGTTTTTTGACCCAATTTTATCCAGAATCAAACAAATCACAAGATTGTGGTGACCATTTCCCAATTTTCATCCAGACCAAAGAGCCACTGCAGAGCAGCCGCTTTTCCTCTTATTCCTCTTTCCTCTGCATTTTTTTCCCTAACTAAATATCATCAAATTTAAAATTAAAAAGTTTTTCTTGTTTCAAACAATTTCAAATCAGAGCTGCAGCTATATGCAGTTGGGATACACAGTGCATAAAACACCAGTGGGCCAAGGTCAAGCATGAGACAACTCCATTTACTTTAATGGTATTAGGGTAGGTAGGAATTTGGCCCAGAGTGTGTTACTTGGAAGGGACAGACGTAACCATTTTCAATACTTTTCTGCGGATGGAAAAATTCTGTTCTTTATTTTGTGTTGATTTGCTAAATTCAATTTAACTGTATTTATTTATTATATTTTAGAAAGTGGATTTCATGGAGAGAGAAAGTTCCCATATTGTGCTAAGTTCTTCAATACGTTTTTTTATCAAATATGTTGAGAATTTGATCCGTCTCTGTTCTTTGTGTGTATCAATGACTGAGCTGCAGCTTTGTGTCTCTCTTCTATATTCTGAAACAGACTTATACTTCTGCTTCAAAAAATGAAAAGCAAGAGACTCCTGCACGCAGCAGGGTAACTTGTCCAAAGCCTAAAACACAACAGAGAAAGCAAACTTAGACCTCTGCCCATTTCTGCTTCTGCCACTGCGGGAATATTTTTAACATCTAAGGGGGACCAGTCACAGGCTACTCCAGTAAAACACTTCTCTGTAAAATGAAATATTAGTCAAATCAGTATCAGGGCTTTGGGTACCATATTTCTCTCAGTATGGTTTCTGGAATGTGTCCGAAAAGCACCTGGTTTGGGAATTTCTCTGTCTGGGCAGTTTGGTTTTGAAAGTTCTCAGCTGGATGCTCTGACCTGTCCACTGATGGGCTGTGTAAACTCTCAATGTGGCTGGCAGCAGGCATAGATAATACAGGAAGGGGAAGAGACGAAAGCAACAAGCAACCCCTTCCTAGCAGAGACCCACATACTCTGCCAGGAGTGGAGGGGGAAGAGGAGAAAACACAACTTGCTCTAGACAGATAGACAGACAGAAAGAAAATACGCACCCTGCAAAAGAAAAAAATGCAGACTAATTAAGAGGATCTCATTTACTGTTTTTTAAAGCCGTGCTAAGAAACCTATTTATTAGTGGTGAAATACAAACCATGTTATCAAGAATCTTAAGGAAATGGATGGATGTTAAGTGATACTTCAGAATCCACCCCCTAGCAAAGCCACTGCACCATTACAGAAAGATAAGCAGAAAATCCTTCCCGCAAATAAAGGAGACTTTTTTGAGATACTGTAAACCATTGCATTTCTAAAGCCAATGACACAAAATATGGCTCTAGAAAAATTCTGCTATGCAGCAGCATCCAGTACTTCTTATAAAGTGAGACATATTAAAGAGGAATGTGTTGTAAACTAATTATCCTGAAATGATATTACATAATCCTTTAACTTGCACTTATTTTCTTAACAATATAAATGCATCTCTATATTGCATGAGATTTAGTAGCTTCCACACAGAGCTATGAGAAAATTCTGAGAGAAATCCTTTCTAAACAAACTAGAAAGGACGCCCACTGGTGAACACCAGAGATAAAGGTCTGTTTCCACTTGGATAGCACTAACTCTTTTGTCAGTCATTTTGCTCTCAGAAAACCAGAAGGAAGACTGAAGACTGCTAACACTACACCTTGCTGGAAGGATTCAGGTGTCAGACATAAGAATAAAGTTTAGAGAAAATGTCATTTCTTGCCCAAAAAGATTTGCACCAACAGCAAGCTCAACTTTAAAGCTCTTCAATATTATGCTGCCTTACGATAAACGAGCTATTGCCACCTCTTTCAACCTGAAAAATCAGAGTGAAATGTAGGGAAATTTATGGTATATGCAGTAGGGTATCTCTAGTTCCATAGCATCTCCAGCAGAGGTCTGAGCGAGACAGCTTCACTAAGAATATTTACAAGGGATTTGAGTAGTTCCTATATGATTTTGTAATCTATATCACTCTCTTAGTACACATCTTGGAGGAGGTGGGGTGTTACATCAGCTGCCTAATGTAGCTCAACAAAGGGAAACAGGTGAGGAGTTTGCAGTTTTTTTCATTTTGCAATTATCAGTAAAATCCTTTAATCACAGAATGATGTTGTTGTTTAAAAACACATCACATGGTATGAAAAACTAAGGTGCTCAAATGTTAACAGCAGTTTTGGGGGCTGGTGAATCCTGCTATGTGCTCAGTCACAGAAACCAATGCCCATCGGGAAATGGGCTGTATAGGGGTCCAGACATGCTGAATTGGGTCTAATCGGCAAGGACAGAATCTGAAGTCCTGCTTTCCGTTTGGGCACACCACAGCCCATCCCCACTTTGGGACTGTGACAAATGTGGGAATTTTCTGTAATATTTTATGAATGATCTGTATGAATCTGTACCCATCCCTTTGGGACCATTTACCCCTTAGAATGGGGCACTGATTTTCTCCATCGGACAGAGGGGAAGCATGATGTGTGTGTCACACAGCTCTCTGGAGTAGCATCAATGAGTCATCAAAGGCTACCCGGAAGCAACACGTACCAACAGAGGAACCAGGACCACCGTGGGAACCCTCAGTTTATATAATTGACACGTAATGCAGCTGAACATGTGAACTCAGCATGGCTTTACAGTGGAAGGACAATGGCCTGGTGGTGACAGGAACCTGTGATAAGAACAGGGCTCACAGACACAGAGACTAAGAGACAAAGGGGGCAGAGTGGGCAAGGATGGGCATCAGGGGAATAGAAAATGGCAAAACCTTGGCTTCTTCCAACAGGAGCCAAATCCTCTGCCTCTCTCACGCTACCCCCAAATAAATACTTTCAGATTCTGTATGCCAGGTGACTAATAAATTGTTACCTTGCTCTGAAAGGCTGCCTGGTGTCGCTGCACTGCACCCTGAAGGGGTAGAACAAATCTCCCAGAGTCGTCTTGCTTGGCTGGCGTTGCAGCAGGGAGCCAGAGACATGGATCACTGGAACCTGAAGGCCATGTCTTGGAGTTGTGGCACCCACGGGCCAACTGCTGTGGAATAGTGGGGAGCCTTCGTGTCCAGAACACCAAAGGGTGACTCCTAGAAAACTGGTTAAAGGCCAGCGCATAGAGCAGAGCCCCTGAATCTGTGACAGGAATATTTTCCTGTAAGATTCTTGATCTTCTCAGGACACTACATTGTGATACATAAATGCACCATAAGTGGGCTTCTACATTCAATGCAAATTGTAAGAAATCTCATTGGTTCATTGTCTGTCTGCTGACTTTGGTTTTGCACTTTGCAGATCAGTATTTCAGAGCATGCTGTGCCCCGTTATGGGCCTGGGTTTGTCCTCACACCCCTCTTGGTGACTACTGAAGTCATACAGCATCCTGATTAGCAAATTTCACTTTGTTATCCACCTTCCTTCTGTTCTCAGCCTGCTGGCAGACCAAGCAGCAGTATTATAAATGCATTTCAATAGGCTTCACCCCATCTCTCTTGCAGAACTGTTGCAAACTAGGGTTATTCCATCATCCAACTCTGACAGACCCTGCTTCTGAGACCATTTTAAGCCCTCAATGAAAAGTCATATATTATAAAACCAGCATGTTGTGTTTGTTATTACAAGTGTTACTTGTATTAGGGTAGCACCCAGAGGCCCCACTCAGGATCAGGGCATTGTGCTGGGCATCAAAGAGGAAAACACAGAGTTTGCTGTGAGGAACTAACATGCAATTTAAGAGTTTCCTGACCTGTCATCTCAAGGCACTTATTCAGTTACAATTTTATAAGTTTAAGGGGCCTTTCCAAAGCTTTATTCACCCACAGATTTGTGCTTTTTCTAGCACAACCATAGCCAGTGAAAGGCATAGCCCTAAAGACTTCCATGGCCACAGATTGTTATGTTATCTCTGTAAGGACCCAGAGCCATATATTTAAAGGTGTCTAGGTGCCTTAAGATGCAGATATGCATATAGCAGGATTGATTTCCATGGAAGTTAGGTGCTTTTGAAAATCCCACTAGCTCTCTATCTGCATGGTAAGGTGTCTAAATACCTTTAAATGTGACCTGTAGAGAAGCTGGTAATTATCCCAGAATTTGGACAAACTCCTTGAGTTTTGTGAGAAATTCAAAGGTTATTACAAAAAAAAAAAAAAAGACATTAAATGTAAACCACTGCACCACACAAAGTAACAAAGCAAACATGACAGTTTCTTTTATGTGACTCTCCATCCTTGTAACTGGAAAACAGTCAAAAACAACTGTTCTAAATGGGAAGAAAACTTTTAGAAATCAATTAAGCACGAGAAGCAACACAGATCCTTGCAAACAATGTCAGTTCAACAACAAAGAAAAGGTGGAGGGAAGAATGCAAATATCTTCTTTAAAAGCAAAAAAGTGAAAAAAAGTCGCCTCCCGGGTTTTCTGCTGGCAGCTGGAGATGATTCACCGTAGGTTTTTCTTTAATAAAATTCCCTTACGTTTCTTTACTTAGAAAACAAATTATAGACCAGGTAACAAATATTAAAATCACAAGAAGATACAAAACCTACTACTTTTTTCTTCAGATCCTTTCCCCATTTGGATGAAAGGTTTGATATTCTGAATATAATATAAAATCCCTCATTTTCATGCCTTTGTGGAGTCACTGAAACAAAAGTTTGTGAACAGAAGGAATATCCCCTAACCAGTGCAGAACACATGAAAGCTCTGGTACATCAGCACACCTGCTAACCAGCAAAGCATGAAGCCTGAGCTCCACAAATGGAACACCTTATTTACAAAACAAATCTGTCCAGAAAATTACCTGCCTCTCTTGATTGGTTTTCATCAACCTGCACTGAACTGTACTTTCACTGTTCTTCTCCCACACTGACAACATTAAGTATAAGAGTCATTGTAGGAGAAAAAGGAATAGAAGCAATGTTTAAAAGCCATTAAATAAATAGAGAGTCCCCATTGATAGTGGTCAGTGCCTTGGGTGTCCACTCGTTAGGGTGGTCTCCTGCTGAGACACACTGCATAACCCACCACTAAGCACAGAACTGGCTTGACTTAAAGGTTTTAAGGGCTATGTTCTCTTGCAGGATGCTTCGGTTTTGAAATCTATCAAAGGAATCTCAAAACAAATTACATGGTAAATGATTATCTCTGTTCTGGCCTCCTCTCTACACCCCACTGTTCAGCATGAACAGCGATGGGAGAGCTGCTTGTGAAAGCCTGCAAAAATAAGCAGATTACAGAATGTCAGGTGCCTCAGGCTATTCGGAATTTCACAGTCAAACTTCTCTGGACAAATCAGTTCTTCTCACTAACATGGGTCACAGACTGTGTCAATTAATGCATCTCTAATAACTAATGTTTGTTCCTTAATGTGAAAGGATCAACAGAGAGAAATACAAAGCAAATGCCTCCACACACCCCACGCTAACAGCACCACTGCATTTAGTTTCTCAAACCGACTAACAGGAATGGAGGAACTCTGCTTGGGAAGAATATAGAATTCCTTTCTGACAGAAACCTTTTATGTAGCTTTCCTATCATTACCAATGCATTTCTGGCAGCTTTCAGTGTCCCCTAGATCCCAGCGTACTGAATAACAAGACCTGATATGAAAACAGAATGCAGAAAACAAATTAGCATTTTGAAAATAAAAAAGCATGGCTTTTAATCCTGTTAAGATCATGGCTTCTTTTTTAAGGTCTCTGAAAGGGATACTGATGTTTCCATTAACATAAATGCTGAAATCAGCATTTCCTTTGAAAGAAGTTGTTAATATTTGGAAATGGTAGGATTTCCAACCCTAGCTTTGATTGTTATTCTATGCTACCATGCAAGTGCCAAGGTCATGGGGAGATTCACCTGCACACGAGCTAAATAAATGCACTTGGCCACAATGCATGTATAATTTAACATTCTCCTCTCAAGTACCTCCATGCATTCCTAAAAATATTTTATTACAATAACAAATTGGTTTCAAAATCATGCATTATGTATTCTGAAATTAGGTCTGCCAATGAAACCTGTATATATATACAAACATACAAGCAGCCATGCAGGATAGCATGAACACAAATAGCATGGGTACTAGGATGGTTGAGAGGAACAATTAATTCCTCCTGAAAACTCCACAAACTCCCATTTTATTACCTTAATCTGCATAGTTAAAAGAACAAACGGATCATTTGCTGTGAAATTTATTTAGCAATTGAATAGGAAGTCTTTTCTAGACATCTCTATAGACAGAATTTGTTAAACTTAGACGCGTGCAGTATATTCAAATGTCTGTTTGTCAGTCCATGTCTCTTGAGCAGAGATTAGGAAAATTATTATAAAGCTTCTCAAATATTTACATGACTTGCACTTGCATCTTGGAACTTTACTGATAAATATTTTTAAAACAACTAGACTTTTACCAAATATTTAAGATAAAGTTATCAAAAAGACCTCCTGACAAATTCTTGATAAAAAATAATGGTCCCTTATCATGAGCTTTCTTCAGTCAGTTAGCCAAAGAGTTAACAAATTCATAACATTGTTGCATTTTCTGTGGCAAATGCTGTGCTGTTAATAGACTTTTGTGATAGACGGTTGTTTCTGATTTGCAAATTTCATTTTAACTTAAATATACATTGATTTAGCATTCTTTTACAGCATAAATATTCTTTTTCTCATGCAAAATAAGCATGTTTTTGGTCAACTGACATTTTGTGAAAATGGACTTGAGGTAGCTATTTATGAATAATTAAGATTAAAATGTTTCTCTGATTCCTTCAATGCTTTTTTTTATTTTAAAACATTTATATCATGGCAGAAAGGACATATCCTACTAAAGGTAAGCTTGCCATTAAAATAATGCAGAAAATGACATTTCTAATTTTGTTAATAGTCCTGAGTTCTTAACTAAAGTCAAAGCTCTTTGTTGAAGAAGCAGGCCACTCTTTTGGGGCTGAAGCTATTCTTCACAGTGCGGTTAAAAGACTTCATTTGAAATATTTAAAACACGACAAAGAAGTTCACCTACATTTCCATTTTAAACTAGTTGCACAGTTTAAATCTCTCCACTTTTCTTCTGCACATGTATTTCACCCCATCAATATCATTTGCTTTTCATTTAATTGGGGGGGGAAATGCAGAATGGCAGATATTACTATTAGTTACACCTTGTTCAGTTTTATAAAGAAATGATTTGAAAAATAACTTGAAATATATTAAAATTAGATATATTTTATTTTACTTTTATTCTAAGGAACACAGCTATAAAACTATTCTAAAGAGATTGTGGTGTTTTGCAATAGAAAAGCCAAATCAGATCTAAAACTTTAGATTTGTAAGAGATTTTAATTAAAGAAATACTGGATAAAATTAAAACCTTCAATCTTTCATTCTTGAATAAGTCTGCAAACGTGCAAAGAAATTGTTTTTCTATAATTTCGTTTAGATGTTCTGATATGACTAGACATATAGCTTTTTCAGTGGTGAAATTATGAGGAATAATTATCTCTAATCTAATCAGTAGTTACTGAAATTGGTAAATGTTAACAGCATAATTTGTGATTTCTTAAAAAACCTTTTGTAGTGCAGTTTAGACTGACACATTGAAGCTTTGCTTTTTAAAGCAACAATTAAGAAATTGTTGATAGAAATTAAATGTTACTGACAATTTTAAACAATTACAAATGCATTTTTCTTCTCTTTTCTGAGTTAAGAATGGCAGAAAGGGAAATCTAAATACTTAGCATGAGTGAAAAAGAATATCTGAATCGTTTTCTGTATTAAATAAAACTGTGATTCATACAAGTAATAAGCAAATCCCATTGTATGAGTCTATATTTAAAAAAAACCCTTTAAAAATTCTGTAACTTGTAATCTGGAGGCTAAATGATTAAACCCCGTCCATGCACATTTCAGTTTGG
The DNA here is from genome assembly GCF_003597395.2 of Chelonoidis abingdonii. NCBI lineage: Eukaryota > Metazoa > Chordata > Testudines > Testudinidae > Chelonoidis > Chelonoidis abingdonii. The sequence goes on along the minus strand of NC_133787.1, from coordinate 41,709,860 downwards.
CTGCAGAGATATTTACTTGCATTTAGCTGTGGGCTATTTTAAGATGAATACAGACTGCTCTTTAATTTGTTATTAAAGTCTGTTTGCATCTTGCATAACTGTATGCTGCACACATCTCAGCACACACTCACACACACACACACTTTAAGAAAATATTAAAATATGCTGAAATACGTGCAATGTTATTAAATCTAGACTTCTTACACTGAAAATGGAGGATTTCACTTTTTGGTGAGTGATTATCTAAATGAAAAAAATCCATGGCAAAAATCTATATTTGTTACAAATGTTATTCTTCTTGAACCAATTCGTATCCAAAAACAAATTAAAATGTGTTCAAATCAGCATGAACAATTATTACAAAAAATTACTGAATGAAAAACAGATTTCTTAGGGAGAGGCCTGTGGGTATCAGTCCAGTGTTAAAAGACAGAACACGAGCATATGTTTCCTCATCAGAATCAGCCAAGTGGTCGGAGACAATGAATGCATGGCTTGGGCAGCAGCAGAATCGCTGAGTTTGGAAGGGTCATTTCAATATGACACCTATTTAAAATATATCTATTGGAAATTGTGAAAAACATGTAGAGGATAAAAAATACATTAAAACCTTTTCTCACCATAGCTGCTGAATCCTCACCACAAGGCAGGAGAAAGACAGAGTATAATAATCTTGTGCTGTTGTTTATTTGTTGGGTACATTATGAACAAGTTTGAATTCAGTAGCTTTGGTAAATACCTAGATTAAAGAAAATACTGGAGATACAGTGTGCAACCCGCTGACCAGAGCCCCAGCCCTCAGTCCAGCTGTCTTCCAGGCAAGGAAAAAATCTGAGGACTTAAATGCCAAAATGGGACAAAGTTTCTGCAGAATCTTCACCCTCAGAGTCAGGTGATGACTGATGAGGTGTATAAAGCTAAACAAACCCACCAGTTCCTAACAGGATTAACAGGAAGAGGGAAAGACCAAAAATCAACAGCCTCCTGGCACATCTTCCAGTATAATTTTGCTTTATCCACAGAATAACTATAATCAATAAAATTATATTGTTACAATCACTATCAGAAAGTTCTGTTGGGAAAAATGGAAGGCTGTGTTGAGCCATAATTTGAATTAGAAATCAACAAAATGCAGTTAGTTTATTAGAATTGGGCATAGGTAGGGAAAATGCACAAGCCTATACATAGCTATAAGACAGACATTTATAATGTACATTGTATTCTTAGTGTGAAGCGTGGACTAGTGGTCTGAGCAGATGACCGAGAACCAGGAATACCAGTGTGCTAGTCCTAGCTCCAGGACTGATTCCTTTGTTGGCCATAGGCAGGTCCCTCAGTTTCCTTTTGTGTAAAATGCAGATAAAACCACTTCCCTGCCTCAGAGGGATGTGTGAGGTTAACCGGTTAGTATTTGTAATTTGAAGGTAAAAGGATGATAACTTCAGTTTATAGCTAAATACCAAGATGAATCCCTGAGAACCTATTTTCATCTTGGCAATTCTTTATTACAGAACTAGCCAGGTACTAGAGGGATGCTCTCCAGACTGGATTATTCGACAGCATATCCCTTCTGGACAAAATGTTTCTTGAAACCATTCCATGAACTCATTATTATGTTCTCATGCTACACCGTGTCAAAGGAGAGACAGAGCATGGAAGTAACAGACTCCTCAGTGCTCCTGCTTCATCCAGAAGGCAAAACCTAATTCCCCGTACTTCACAACCCTACAAAAACGCAATCTCTCAGAAACAAATTGCAGTGCATTTTTCAAACCTAGGTTGTAACCGTTCAGCATACGGAGGAGGTTTTGGTGGTTAATAAAATATATCATTAACTATACACACACATACACACACACACGCTGAAGAACATCCATATTTTGTATAAAATGAAGCAGTTTACAGGGCCCTCACTTGTAGTATGAAGTTGCGACCACAGCGACTAGTTCTTAACATGCTCTGTAGCCTGGTCACTCAGATCAAATTGTCAGGGCAGGAGTGAATGAAGGGGTCTGCAATTTGTTTACAGCTCTATGCTACAGAGGTCAGCTGTAGGCCATACTCTGAGCCCACTTGGCCTAGAATTTTGTATATTTACCATACGGAGACAATGACTCCAGGATAAGGCCCTTTGACTTAGGATGGATTGGGTGACAGCCCATCCTCTGGTTTAGAAAAAATCTCTTGTTTTGTGCCAAAATCCTGTAACCTGTGTCCACACTAAACAGCACGAATTAGTTTATTTGGATTTCTACAACAAAAGAGGAGACCTAGCCACGAGATCTAGGTGCCCTGACACCAGTTACAAAAACAAAAAGAAAATTCAGTAGCAGCCACCCCTGACAGCCAACAGAATTCACGCCCCTACAAAACACAGAACACAATTTGCTTCTCTCCCCCCAGAACTCCCCACCATCAAATGCCATTCTTTGTGACAGCCTGCGCAAACAGATGAAATAGAAGAGCTCCAAAGTATATTTTCAAACAACAATCCCAAAAGGATCACACTCTACGACACACATTTGTAAGTTTGTGCTGTGAACAAATTATTGTAGAGCAACGCCCCCTAAAAACAATCTTTGTCCTGTGTCTATCATACGGTTGTTCTTCATGACCTTGGAATACAGGTCATTAGACAATTGTTTTTTTTCTTAACTACAAAATGCTTTGCTCCCCCTCAATGGAGAGAGTCTTTTGTGTACATGAGAGGCTTGGTGGCTTAGTGTTCATTTATATTTTTGTTACTTGTATTTAATTATTTCCACAAACATGGTTCTCCTGGCAGTAAGAATTGGCTGGGAGGGTGAGATCCATTATTCATGCACTAATGTTAGACAATGGTGGAAGGACTTCATAGTGTAAAACATCTCCATATACAAACCAACCAAGGGCCGCTGTGTTTTTCAAAGAAAAGTAAAAAAAAGAGTCAAGAAGTGGCCAGAATGCCTCCAGTTGGTGGGGAGCGTTATCTACTGCCATGGAGTATTTCACCCTGGCCTGGCTCTGGTGGCTGCTTTCCTTGGATCTTCATTTGGAAAGTTTGCTTCCTTCTCTTCATTTTAGAATCACTTACTCTTGTGTTTGATGTGTTTTGGGTGAAATGTCAGGCAATTATGGTGATGTGCTTGCTGTTATATTACTCTCTCTTCCCTTGATGGCTTTTAAACACACTCATCTCCCCTATTTCCTCCTTTGCCCTTGTCTTAGTGGGAGCTCACCCTTGGCACAGGTAAATGGAGGGCGGCAACAGCCATATCTCACTCTCCCAAAGAGACTCAGTGGCAACAGTAAATCCAAAGAGCAGTAATTCTGAAAGTGGCCGTGTGCACATTTTAAACAGCTAGTAGAGTGATGCATCCTGTACATCCTTCAGCAGGGCCCATGCTAAGTTTTGTTTTCGTTTGATTGTTTCTTTCAGGTGTGTGTTGGGTTTGATTCGTTATACAGCACAGCAGTGATAGGAACAAGCCATTTTTCAATTTCACAGGTTTACAGTGAAATGAGATTATGGTTTTGTAAGTCTCTAGGACGAAAACAAAAAAACAAAAACCCCAACCTGTCCCACATATGAAGGAAAGGGACTTTCTGCCTGCAGTGCTTTTCTCTTTATAAAATAACTGCCCGCTGAATTCTTTCTTTAACATAACCTACAGTTTAAGCTTTTTCTGGTCAACTGCCAGCACCAGTACCTTGCGAGAGATCCTCTGCAGATCTCCATTTACCCTCTTCAGTGTATCTATTTGCTCCCCGTCTGCCCCTCCCTCTCTGCATGAGGGAGGTCTAGAGACCTGATAGCTCTTTGCTATTGCCCAAGGGATTGTGTGGGTCAGCAGCAAAGTTGTATAGCTCAGTGCCTCCGACAGCCGTCTCGGCGAGAGGTGAACTGTGCTCTCCACCTCCTCCCAGCCTTGTCCAGCTTGGAACCGAGAGATTCCATCTGTTTCCTGCCCTTGCTCAGGGAGAGGGGATGGTACTCGCATGAAAAGGAGACTTTCAGTTTGACTGGAATTGAGAGAGAGAGAGAGAGAGAGACACAACACACACACACACCAGATTATGGGACTTTTTTTTTAAAAAGCTTTGTTAAAAACAATTCCCATTTAAGCAGTGACAGACAGGAGTCTGTAATCTGTACATACAATTTAATCCTTTAAAGAATCAGCAGGACCCACATCAATCAAGCCTTCATCAACTTGTAAAAACAATATTTTGATTCAATCAGATTCAAAGCCCTGAAATTCCCAGCTAATGAATGCAGGGTCACTCAGGGGCTGTGCAGAAGTGGCTAGCACAGTGGCCAAATATTTACCCCTCAACACACTAGACGTTAGGACCACCAAGGACCTGAGGAGTGGCCAAGAATAGATAATGCACCTTTCACTGCAGCAGGTTTCATTTACTACAAGTATTTGGATAAAGAATTATTACAAAGGAGAGGAAGAAAAAGAAAGTGACACCCCTGCTTTAAGCAACAGTCACACATCCTGTCCGGGGCTGTTCAATGGCCAGCGACCCAGGCAAGAGCTTTCTAATTTTTTTTGTTTTTAACATGCCTCTCTCCAGATGGCTGAGTTGCTCTGGTTATGGTCCTTCCTTACAGCATTCAAAATACATTACATGCTGAAAAGAATACAGACAGGAGAGAACTGCTGAGGGATCCAACCCACTGAAACTTGGTTTATTTCAGAGTCCTTGATTGAAATTTTCTCCTTTAAACATTCTCAAGATCTGTCCCTGGAGCACAGTATATACCACACAGTACATACACACAAAGTATTTTCCTACTGGGTGTTTGTGCGTGAATAAATCACACATGCACCTGCCAAGTCCTACTCAGGGGGAGAGAGATTCCTTCTTTTGGGATTAATTTGAAGGCAGTTTTAAACTTCCCCTTCTGAAAAAAGATTTGTGTTTGTCATGGGTTTTTTTTTTAAATCTCTCTCATTCAGATGGTCACAGCTGCAATGTATATACACAAGGGGCCAAGGTACAACTGAGGGCATAATTGGATCCTTTGTGTGTGTGTGTGTATATATATATACATACACAAATACAAACACATACAATATACATATAGTGTATGAGAGAGATAGAAAGAGAGAGAGAGAAATAAGAATACATTTCGAGTGTTGGTCTTCATGACACCTGATCACTGACAGGCAAACTAAGAGAGGAAATTTTACACTCTACATTTCTTGAGAATGTGCGGGATTTTGAAAAGCAGTTCATGCAAGAACTGCACCCACTCACAACCATTTTACCTTCCTTGTTTGCAGCTCCATTGCAAACACCTTCTATTTTTTCTTCAGAAACTGTACTCCATATATTTTCAGGGCACAGATACCGCAAAAAGACATTCCAGTAATGTGCAAGAAAGGAGTTTGCTGCAGAAAGTGTTCTCTCTTCCCTTCAAGACTCCTTTTGGGTTATTGTATTTTTAAACATTTTTGCATATGCACTCTGAAATATTTACAAGGGACAGAAAATGAATATATTCTGCATCAAATGACTATGCCATTTTGCTTCTGCCACTAAATTCATCATCCCTAGGCATCTATTCTAGACAGACAGACAAATAGGCAAATAGTAGATTTTAATAATTAGAAAAAAGCACGATGATCCTTATTTGCAGAAACTTTAAGAGTTATGGATCAAATATTCAATAATTAATTCAAAATTCTTATGTTGCCTCTGTTTGTGGCATCCTGAGTAGGCACAATGCAGCTAGACAACTTTTAAATGGCCATTTACAAGAATCTATGTTGGTGGTATTTCATCTGAACAAGTGTCAATGCTTAGTGACACCTACGTGGATTTTACAGGGATGTTCTCTCTTGGCATGTTGGAATTCACGATATACCTCACTCCACTCGTATAGGACACACACACACATAACTCTTCCCATTTTCCTGTACTAATCCTATTCATCTGCATAGGATGAACTGGACAAATAACTCGAGGCTTACAAGGGGAAAGGCACAAATAATTAGTACAACAAACAAAAAGTGAACAATAAAAACACTAGTTAAAAAGATTAATACTTTTACTTGTGTTATTACAATCACTCCAGATTATAAAACAAAGAATATGAGAAATGTTATTCACTTCCCAATACCGATGTGGTTTGCTTATTTTTTTGCACTTCACACCCACACCCTCAGCAATGAAGCTGGTCTGGTCTAATGTGAGTCACTTTCACTTTCTGATTCTCAAGCACTAATGCAATCCTGTAGTGTGCGTGGGATCCTAAATCGCTAAGAGCCTTATTCAGACCTTAAGAAATTGCCGCTGCACGTGTCACTTTTGCAGTGGTTTGACCTTTTCAGAAGACAGGCCAGTCTGACCCATGAAAGAGTAAAAGAAAAAGCCACCAGGTTCACACTAGCAGTAGTGAGCTGTATAAACAAACTGCTTGCCCCAAACAGCAGTACTCCCCGTTTTCAGTTCCCCTGCTATCCTCCAGTGGGGAATACACAAACTGCACAAATTACAAGAGCTTAGAAATGCTGGGACAAAGACAGAAGCTCACAACCTTTTAAAATTAATTATCAGACCTGCTGTGGGGTAGCTCCTGCTCCCAATGGCTTTGTGGGCTGATATCTTCAGCCTACTGGGCCATTCTCCACACCCCAAACAGAGTACTCCCCTGCAAGCCCTGTACTGTTTTAGATCAGTGGCTCTCAACCTTTCCAGATTACTTTACCCCTTTCAGGAGTCTAATTTGTCTTGCTTACCCTCATGTTTCACCTCACTTAAAAACTACTCGCTTACAAAATCAGACATAAAAATACAAAAGTGTCACAGCGCGCTATTACTGAAAAATTGCCAACTTTCTTATTTTTACCATATAATTATAAAATAAATAAATCAGAATATTAATATTGTACTTACATGTCAGTGTATAGTATATAGAACACTACAAACAGACATTGTGTGAAATTTTAGTTTGTACTGACTTGGCTAGTGCTTTTTATATAGCCTGTTGTAAAACGAGAAAAATATCCAGAGGAGTCGATGTACCCCCTGGAAGACCTCTATGTACCCCCAGGGACACACGTACTGCTGGTTGAGAACCACTGCTTTAGATGTCTATGAAGGTACAAGTCCTCACAGAAGAGGCACAGAACCTTAAACTCAAGTCCCTTTACAAAATATGCATGTCGGTGGAACTTTTAAGCCTGCACACATCTCCTGTTAGTAATTTAGGTTCTTAAACATCTTTTATTTAAAAAGATTTGCAGCACATCTTTAAGGAACCTGTGATGTATATCCGCTAGGTGTACATCTCTCTGCAGCTATCCTGCTATCCCATGTCTATTGATCTGTGGGCTTCTATTCATTCATGCACAGAGATAGGACTCATACAAAATATATTAAAGCCTTTGTACCATTCAGGGAAGCTGAGAAACTAACAAGAAACTTTTTGGAAAAATTTCCATATACAACAATAATGGAGCTCTTTCTGTCCCCCCATATCATCAGCCAAACTGCATCGGGTGAAGTGAAAGTACAGATTCTATCCCCAAACCACCAACTCATTTTGATTTGAATGAGAGAGTGGCGATTATTCTAGAGGTAGAAAACCCAGTGTGGGGAAGGCAAAGGAAGTTATTTCACTTCTTGGCATCCAGATCATGCACCTATCTGCACAGAAGACACTATTCAGGCCTTTGCAAAATCTCAGGACAAAGTACATTACCATGCACAAGGTTACTTGGAAACAGCTTACAGAATACCTGGAAAAGCCTGTACATGTTTCTTTTATCATTTTTACTCTTTGAATTGCATTCGGATCCCCTCTTGCTATCAGGCTGAGGCTGATAAATTCAAGACGAAAAAGCACATTTTTCCACGTCCCTTAACAAGCCCTTGAATAAATATTATCAGTCCAGCCAAGTGTGTCCTGCATTTGAATAGGAGCAAGGCGGCAAGGACCCCCAAGAACGAGGATCCTGCGCATTAGGTCCACAGCACAGACACACAACACACTGCTCTTGACAATGGCCTTTAATAGCAGGAACACAAGCTTTTCTCCTTGGGTTTAATACCTGATGCATTATAGCTTCCTGTCTCAGATGCTAACCTAGCACGGGAACTTAATTGTTGGTAACTACTGATTTCTTGGGAATTATTTCTTATGCAAATTCAAGGACCATTCTCTTCCTATGTGGTTTCCCATATGCAAAGTCTTGCTAACTAAAGTGAACTATTCCTTGGGCAGGGGAGAACATAGCAGTCCAGTGGAGAGATTTTATCTTTAAACTTGAAGTCCCAGTACAAAAGCAAATCTTCACCTCACACATCGCAGCTCCAGTTCCTGACGCTATTTTTTTTTCAGTATTATTTCAATTGAGTGATTATTGGAAGCAAGAAAGCACAGATCCTTTGGAGGTGACGTATGTTCCCAGCAGCAAAGACCTCTTCACTTCATGTTTTTACTGCAACTTGTGAGCCTAGGATCAAACTGTTCCTCTCCTGTCTCCATTCTAGAATTTTTCCAAATGGAAACAAGCCTGCTAGCAAATCAATGTACGGTGCCATTCCATTCACACTGCACTACAGCAGGCCCCTGATACTCCCGGCATTGTTTTGCATTAGCCCCTGTTCTACTCCAGACACTCAACCTGACACTATGTCCCGTATCCCTCCAGTAATTCCACCTGTCCCCTCACTCCATACCCACCAGCTCACCAGACCTGTTACCGGGCCTTGAATTCATACACATCCAGACGCTACCCCTGATCCCTTGCCCTACCTCACCCCTGGTCACAGTATGTGTCACCTCACTCTGTAGCCCAGGGTCACTATAAGTGTCACATCGGCATGTGCCCGTTACCACAGTTGTCACCTTGTCCTGAATCCCTGTCACCATACCTCTCAACATAGCTTATGTCCCCAGTCACTGCACCTCTCACTTCATCCTGCATCCGTGATCATCAGATCTCTCGCCTCACCCTGAGTTCCTGTGACATCCATCCTGGGTTTTATAGCAGAAATTCTTGCTGAAACCTCTTCGCCTTTAAACTCACTTCTGCATCATTGCCCACAAAAAGTACTTCACTTCAAAAGAAACCCTACAAAATTTAATTTGCAATGGAACCCCACAAAGGGCACAGACCAAAACTGAGAATCTGGGATCTTATTGCTGTAATCTTTGTCCTATATCATGCCTAAAATTAAACTGTAAGCTCTTTGGGGCACAGGCCTTGGCTTTCCCCATCTTTCTGTTAGCCAGCTAGCACACTGTAAAAAGAATAAAAAGACAATAAATGTGACGGTGTTGTAACTGCTCACCAGAGTTCACAGATCTAAAAAGGTGAAAGTAGAGATCTTTGGCTAAATCCTCACCAGGCATCAGTCAGTATATCCCAATGAAGACAATGGAGCTACATGGTTTTACACTAGGGGAAGAACTGGCTCAGGTTATATAAAGCAGTGCAGTCTCTGTCATCACAAACTGCTGATATTTAGAGTTCAGTGATTCTGTGCCTTTCGAGCAGGAGCGCAGATCTCAGATTTTGATGTGTCAGAAGCACAAACCTAAACATGCAGATCTAAAAAAAGCAAGAAATGTTGGAAGTGCTTTACACAAATGCATGGAAGTGGCATTAGTTTGTTTAGCAGCTTATCTTCTTTGAGTGAATGATTTAAGTGTGAAATTATTATATAGCATGGGAATAACTGCTTCAGTTACAAAAATTATCCATGTCACCCTGTACACACAGGCGCCAACTTAAATAGTAAAACTGCCATGACCAGAACTTGGACACCAAATCAAAGAAGTATAAGAAAAATCAGAACATAGCATGAAAAGAGACCCTAAATTGAACCAAAACAGCCACCCAAACACTAATGAAACAAACAGCCCCAGCACTATGTTTAGGACACTATTGATCATAAGTGGACCTGACCCACTGGCCTAGAGATAAGGTGGGGGATTGCAGTGAAGTGCACTGAGGCCTATCAGTTGTGATGGGCCATTAGCAATGTGGTCCCTTCCACACTGTGCCTTTTGAGGGTCAAGTTCTATCACCATAAAAGTTTAAGGTGGAGCTATGAGAAACCGGCGTGGTCCAAAGCATCTCTTTTACACTGATTCTCTTCAGGGTATAGCAAGTCAGTCTGACTGAGGTTGTAGGCAGTAGTCAATGTGAGGAGACAGTGCAAACACTGGAGAGATCTTTGCCATTCTATGGCTGCCCTGAGGAGGTTTGTGCTAGTCAGGCTGATTAAATACAAAATGCGGAGCCATTTCAAGCACCTGGAGGCTCAGTTAGAGCAGAGGAATGGGCAGCGACAGCATTTAGTGATGTTACATTAGACTGGGACAGAGAAGACTACAGTTCTCTGTCCTTGACCATTTGTGGGACTATGGGCAAGTCACTTCACTTTTCTGTGGCTCAATCTCCTCACTCATAAAATTGAGTCAATGCTTTTCTTCCTTTGGAAAATGCTCAACTCTATAGCTAAAAAGCAGACATGCCAAACCCATGAAAAAAATGCAGAAATTGGGATTGTTTTTGGCTTACTTGGCTTGTGAATTGTTTGCTGGCTAGTTTTTGGCTTGTACCTTGTTGGGCTTGTAGCCAGGGGTGCACAGTGGGCCCACCCTAGTCCCAGACTGCAGGCCGGGGGGAATCTAGTCACACAGAGTGTTGAGGTTCTTAGGGACTGGCTTGTTTTAGCCTAATTTTGAAAGGGGTTAGCTTGATTTTGGGTTTATTGTGAAAGTTGGGTGCTTATTTACTGCGTGAACGTTGGCAACCGTGGTGACAAGCTCTACATGAGAATTAAGTGTCGCTGTGGCTAACAGCACAGGACTTGCAGTCAAGAGTTCAGGGCTCTGTTCTTAATTCTTCCACTGCCCTCTCTGTGATCCTGGACCTTCCCTCTTGGCACGGACTTGGTCCCAATGTCCTCTGAGCAGAGCTAGCACAATGTACTTCAGTCTATATATGGCCTGGAAATCAGCTCGCAGGCTGTAGCTATTGTGGAACGTGGTCGCAGGACAGCTCACAGGTCTTCATCAATGAACTGTGACACCTCTGCTCTGCGATCTGCACTGGCTTTTTGTGTGTCCAGCACGTGGTTTTACTTTATACATTTAAAGCCTTAATTAATACAGGGCTAGTGTTTCTGATGACCCCCCCTCAAAAAAACAAAACAAAACAAACTCTGTGTCCCACTGAAGCAGCTGAGGTGGGAGGAGTGGGAACCAATTTACAATATTAAGAACAGGAGTTCTTTTCCTGGCAACAAATACTGAAGGGCCTTGGTGGCACTCTTCACAAAGAGACTCAAAACTATTCTGTTTCTCTTTACGTTTGGCTGCGTAGTCCTCCTGGGTTGCATTATTTGGATTTCCTTTACCACATTGCTATGAAGTCTGTGTTTAATGGGAGTAATTTCCCCTTTTGGGCTTTTAGGCTTTTTTTGTTGAGGTGCACAGAAACCTTTATATTTCTTATTCTAATATGAGCAGAAAACTGCCGAGCAAGTGCAACATTTCACTGATCTATCTGCTATACGTATCAAACAGACAAGCATTCCCCTTTGTGTAGTGCTGCGCCAGGAGAAGTTTGGTTAGCTCCATAAACTTCCTGCTCCCCATAATGAGGAGGGCAGATGGACCACTGACACAGACTTCTGTCCAACTTTGTGGTCACTGACAACTGGAGAGCAGACTGAAGGCCAAACTGTTTGCATCATGAATCCAACTGCAATCAGTCTCATCTTCAATCTGGAAGCATGTGCAAGGTACACAACAGGTCCCAGCATGCAATCTGTCCTACCCACTCGAAACAGAAGAGATCACGGTGTGCTGGAATCTATACAGTCTGTAGATTACACCTTCCTATTAAAGATGAAGGCAGCTACTTGTAGAAATCAATCTTCTGCACTTCAGCCACCCTGCCACAGAGCCTGTCCTTAGCCAATGAGCTTCGAAGAAAACATTTGTGCCTTGCCATTGCAGAGGTAGATGTAAAATCAGCAAGAAATCTCTAAAGGATGAATTAACAAAAAAGTGATTCAATAAGATGACAGAAGAAACAGGGGAAGGACTCTATCTTAGAACTTCACAGTTGTATGTCCCATATTACTGAGTCTATAACTAGTCTGATCATATCCTTTATTTCTTGTTATTTAATAGTATTAAATTGATTTTCCCTCAGATATCGGACTTGCACAGCACATCTAATTCTTAGTGACTTTTAAACAGATGCTGTGAGATATCGCCAATATAATCTCCTTTATTCGCTTGTGTTAAATCTGGAGGGAGCCCTTTTTCCTTTTGGTTCAAAAATCTCAAATGCATCTTTTACTCATGTCCAAATGAATAGTATTTATTTGGGCTCCATTTTTAAAAATCTGAGATCAAAAGCTGACTTGCAAAATAAAATTGGGACTATAACTCCTTTTTGTTTCTTTAATATTTATAAGACGGGCCTGAAAAGAATTATTGTTGTTGTTTTCTAAACAGTTTTGTTTCAGGTTGTTATATACATTAGACATTCAAGTCTTATCTGTCCTAGAAGACAGTGTGTTACCTGGAGAACTACTATAAACAGTGACATGAAAAATCAAGAAAGTGCAAGCTTCAGCAATTGGTGGAGATGTTTTTTAAAAAATGTAGTTGTAGGGGTTTTTTAACCTAATATCAATAACTAGCGAACAGGTTGAAAAAAGAACATCATTGTTAAAGACTTAGTACCTCTTCATCTAAGGCATGCACAGAATATATCCTTTAAATCATCCTAAAAGTCTTTCAATAAAGCCTCGGAAAACCAAACTTAACACTGCTGGTACTGTTAAAAAAAAAAAAAACAAGTAAAAGAAAAATCTCTTAAAAGAAAACAAAAAAATTCCACAACAAGCCCTTTCTCATAAAGCATCAAAAAAGGCCTTCGGTCCATTTTTGAAATATCCGTCGCAGGTCATCTTCAAAGTAGTCTAAAAGATGAGTAGGAATTAAGAAATGTGATTTATCATCCAAATTAATACTGTGCATATTCATGGCAGCCAAACTATATGTATATATAATAATGTAAACTGCCTCAGAAACTATGGGAAGAACTTGAAAACAGCTAGTGCTTTTTTATTTAGCGTTTGAGAATCTAGAGGTCTCCATTAAAAAAACTGAAAAAACATCAGAACTATATCTGGAACGGAGAAAAAGGAAGAACTGTTTACAGTAACATGAAAAGCAAACTACAGTGCACATACTCACGACAAACCTAGTCAGCTCAAATCCTATGTACATTACAGTCTACTGTGTAAAGAAAAGAGACAGTTTCAAAGATGCTTACTATTTACCTAATAGACTATAAAAGGCACCTAGGGAGTCATTACATTCAGCTGGGTCAATCTGAAATATGTAAATATGTATTTAAATGTTGTATGTATCTACAGTAGTTACAGCATGTGGAGAGTGGCTACTGTTGTGCAGTAGGGCAGCTTTTTCAAAGGTGCTTACATTGTTCCAAGCACCATTGAGCTACTTTGCAACCCAGAGACTGAAAACGGGAATTGACTGGAGTGCGAGGTCTATTTTAGCCAACAAATGGCCACGAACACATTGGCAGGCTAGAGAAAGACAATCCCAATATTTATTAATTAAATCAACTTCAATAAAATTAAATTTTAAATAATTCACTATAACATCTAATTCTAGTGCCAGAGAAGGGATTGTTCATTTTCACTTGTGAATGAAAAGATAAATATTCACTCATGAAAACAGTTTGCCTATTAATTTAAAAATATACATATTTTATACATTACCCATAAACGCAGAATGTGCAAATGACATATACATGAATATGTTTCTTTTCCCTTCTTGAGGTTTCTCTTGCCCTAGAAATGTCTCACTTTGGTATAAATGAAATTGCTTGTAGCCTTTTTCTGTTTACAACCAGGAAAAACAAACTCTTGGTACCTTCAGCCCTCTAAGAGGAACACTTAATAGAAGAATAAATCCATGAGTACTAAATTATTGTGCCCATTGCTCTACAACTGCAAAATTTATGGTGCAACTGGGTTAAGCAGATCTTTGTTAAAGAATCCTCCAAGTAAAACACCAGACTGTTTGATACACACTTGATTGTTAGATCTCTTAACAGAACATGGCTCTGAAATAAACACATTTTCTGGCCACTTGTTTATGTCAAGATTTATTTATGTAAGCAGAACTCTTCCTCATATCAATACCTGCTAAAGAAATTATCTAGTTGAGGTGGGAGAAGGAGAGAAATCCAGGAACGTCAAGGCCTGGCACTGAAGATGTTTTCAGTCATGAGGAAAGCTCTGGAGGTTTACACTTAAGAGAAAAATCCTCTCTGACTCAACTTCTCACCTCACCCAGGCCACGTGTCAACGAGAATGCATTAGATCACATGTATTTATATTACGTTCCAAACAACTCAGGATTTAAAGGATTTGGGAAGAGGGGGAAGACAGTTCAGCTTTTTTAAATTTCAGAAGTGTGCACTACTAGAGCTATAGACACAGAGCTTCACTTGGATGAATAACATGGGATGTGTGTGAAAATACACAGAATTTCCAGTCCCCTAATACTGAGGCTAGATTGGGGTTGGTTTGGCCCCCTGAATAACTTAAAAGCAGCCTGAGGGGTGCACCAAATTGCACTGGAAGGAAGGGCTCCTAGGGCTCGCTCTCTTGGCTGTGGATCATTCCAGCCTTGTCCTCTCCTGTCCTGGCATGCCCTTTGCATGGTCCTTCCCAACAAGCTGCCTCTCCCTTTGTGGGGGAGGAGAACAGAGTGGGAGAAGCCAGTGGGATAAATCTGCCTGCTTAAGGTAGCTTGGTTGCACAAAGGGGATTTAACCAGAGCCAAGTACAGTATCTGGCCCTATATGTGTATTTCACCTACACATATTCACAGGCATTTTCCAAACAATAAGTAATCTACTTCCAGGCCAGCTCACATTTCCTGGGTAAACAATATCCACTTAGAACCTCCACACAGACTTGCTTTCCAGCTGCCTCTCACCCCCAACTCGCAACCAAGACTTTGCATATGCTAGTTTGATAAGCATGTGAGTTGTGTAGTATGTGTAATTCAGGATTTCACTGTCAGGTAAAACTGAAAAGTGCATTTGTTTAGGAAAAAATATAGCAAAGTGTGCTTAGATAAAACTGAGGCTTGGAGGGATACAAATCAACCCGAAACAGAAAGTCCAAAGTTAGGGCCAATGCACGACGTGATCCTGCAGCTCTTACATATGCAAGATTCCCTCTGACTTCAGTTGAGGCTATGCACACCTCTGGTTGGTAGGATCTGGCTCTAACAGATACATTGGGAAGAAAAAATCTCACAAACTGGGGGCCAATCCTGCAAAATCTCATCCCTAAAAGTAGGTCAGATGTACAGTTTGTGTTATGACTGGAACTTCAGCTTTAACTTTACATTTTTGGAGATTTCTTTATTTTAATTAACTTAGAGGTATTTCAAAAGTTTCCATAATGATCTTACTTTTAAAACATAAAGAAGGTAAACAGCGTTCCTGAAAAGTTCTCAAACTCTGGGCATGGCTACACTAGAAACTGAAGTTGACTTGGGTTGACTTACAGCCACAACAGTAATTACTGCAGTGGTGCATGCTACATGACCTTCCTACAGTCAGTGGTGCACATCTTCACCAAGAGCGACAGTGCGGGGGACTGAGAGCCCGGGGTCTCAGCTCCACACGCAGCTCCCCACTGGGAACCTGGCTACAGCCCGGCTCTTGGCTCTCAGCTCCCTAGCACTGGGAGCCCGGCTTCCCTTCCCCACCCCCCGCCTCTCTACCCGCCGCAGCCTGGTTCCTGGCAGGGAGCTCTGTGCCTGGAGTCTAGGCTGGGGTTGCCAACTTTCCACTGGCACAAAACCAAACACCCTTGCCCCACTCCTCCCCTTCTCATTCCATCCCCCCTTCCTGTGTCACTCGCTCTCCCCACCCTCACTCACTTGCTCATTTTCACCAGATTGGGGCAGAGGGTGGGGGTGCATGCGGGGAGGAGCTCCAGGCTGGCACTGAGGGGTTCAGAGGGGAATCAGGGCTGAGGTAGGAACAGTCTGGCTCGAAGCGGGGAGCCTTGGCAGCAGCCAGGCTGGGGGAGCCGGGACTTGGGGGGAAACCTGGCTCTGAGCAAGGCATGCACAGCCTTGCTGGGAGCAGGGAACCCAGGGGGCAGACGGGCTCTCACTAGAACCCCCCTACTCGCCCTGGGGTGACAGCCTGGCTTGCTTCCCAATTTGCTGGAACAACAGCCAACCTCTGATTAAGTAACCCATAGTGTCTACATGGTCACTGCACCACCCTAAAGACACACACGTGAGCCCTGCACCTCTCCTGGAGG
This sequence comes from Chelonoidis abingdonii, assembly GCF_003597395.2. NCBI lineage: Eukaryota > Metazoa > Chordata > Testudines > Testudinidae > Chelonoidis > Chelonoidis abingdonii. Next base: position 41,693,504 of record NC_133787.1, on the reverse strand, counting down.
TGGAGTTATGATGCCACTGTCGTAGGGCATTTACTGGTGGGAGCAAGGCTGCTGTGGGGCACTGGCATAATTATATTGACATCAACTTCAGTCTGTAGCGTAAGTGAGGCCTCCCCTTCCCTGCCTTGGAGACTGAAGCAGCATTTTCACTCTCTTTTGCTAAAAGTATTAAGTATTTTTCAAAGGGATTATCAATAAATATTTAGTATCGATAATATATATATTGAAAATCCTCCTAATAATCATGATCAAAAGGATTCAGATATTTCTACGTTTAGTAACTAAGATGTTCTAGTGTTTGACATCAAAATGCCAAAAGGAATTAGCATTTGTTTTATACGGATAATGCGCCAAATTCCTTTGTATAGTGAAATCTTTTTACATATATACAAAAAAATTACAATTGTTCAACTTCTTGAGGTATTTCTGCTCTCAACCTAATTTTGAAAATGGCAAATAATGTGTATTTTAAATTTTGTTGGAAAATCAACCACTCCAAAGCCTCATTCTACACCAGCACTTCAGAGCCACCCTTCAATGTTGCATAACAAAAAGCAGCTGCATTTTTCTGTGAGATGTATAGTGACATGCTACCACAGTCTTAATTCTACAGGTACAACCGTGCTGCTCTAACAGGAGAGTTGTATGTTAACCAGAATATTTTAAACTATGTTTGATCATGTTCAGTAACCTTCCCAGTTTCATATAATAAATAAACGACTATAGATGAGATAAGTAAAAAGTAAGGTTCTGCTTCCTATACCTAAGCTGTAGATTCATTTTTGTCTTTTGGAGGCTGAATAGTGGAGGTTGCAGTAATGTCCTTTGAGTTTTTGTTTTCCATCACAGCTCAGGGTTACTGACCTTTTCTGCCACAGAATCCACCTTTTAAAACAAAGCTTAGCATCTAAAATTAAAACAACTAATACTGGGTGGGGGGGAGGGGTGTTGGTGGCCAAGAAGAGAAACATCACAGACACAAAACGTAAACGTTCTGTTCAATTCTGCTTTTCAAATGAATTAAAATGAGACCGTTATTAACTGCCGCATTTGAACTAAAATGCAGGTAGAATTCAAGACCCACTGTAAATAAACAAACATGACAGAAATAGGATAAAAACATTTTAAAAGGGTAAGATGAAAATACCAAACATGGCAAAAAGAAAGACAAGAAAACTCTACAAGGGTGAATGTTAGAAGACTGAATAGGAAAGATGAATACATTTAGAAGGAAAGGGAAAGCGGCTGAGAGACAGAGAAGGGGATTTCAAACAAATATTTTGCTAATTTTGAAAAGACAATAGGCAGAAAAACTATAAGAAAATAGAAAGAAAGGGAAACCATTAAAATAAATACAAATAAATGTGGGAAATATAAAATATAAGGAAAGTGATTTCAAACAAATTCCAGTTATTAGCAAAACTAGATTTGTTTAGATGATAAAGAGGAAAACTTGCTTAGGTGATCGTACAATTTGGATGATCCTAAACCTCAGCTGAACAAATGTATTTAACATCCCCCATGACATTCAGGTAACTATTGGTGAAGCGTAAAGAAATAGAGGCAGAGGGGAGGTGTTTCTGAGATAAGAATTGGCCTAATAATCCAAAACTTCCACAAGATATGAAAAAGTGTTGGTAGCTTCCCCCACCATTACTTCTCCTTTTTGGATAGTAACTGTACTTTCTGGTTCTGGCAGGGACTAGATGTGGAGGTGCTGTAGTGCTGCAGGCTCTTCCTGTGCTAATTCTGTCTGCTCATAAATTGGAAGTATCATAAATCTTACAAGAAAGCCAGTTTTATCAGATGTACAGTCCAATTCTGTGGATTCAAGAGGTTCAGATAATGTTTGGAGAAGCATCAACATGCCTATATTCTTGAATGGAGATTTCTGCATTTTAGCAAAATGCAAGCTACCAGTAGTACCTCTGGATTTGAGTGCAGCTTTCATAATTAAAAACTGATTTTTTTTGCAGTTTGTGACTGGTGTTGTGTAAACACCACTGACTCTGTTAATTCTGCAGGGCTGTATGGTGTCAAGATGGCCAGGGAGAGTTTGGGAACTCTAATGCTAATGCTGTAATAAAATGAGCCTTTGCAATCAGATCCCTACTTTTTCCAGCACCCTCAATGCATTGCTGTTTTCCATTAGAACTTTTCCTTAGATAATAAGATCAAGGAATACAATGAGTTTTAGCTTTCTATTGCCTCCATTTTGTACAGCTTGAAGGGAACAGCATCTTAGCTTTCCACATTGTCTTTAGTTGTGAACGTGTCAGGAAAGAATGAAGTGCTCTTTCCAACAAAGTGATGGCTGGAGTAGAGGACAGGGAGAAATAGTTACTTATGAACTAGTATTGAATTTCAACAATCTGCTAATCATACATTATAAATAATTCAGTCCTGAAAATCTTATTTTCAGTAATGTTTCCTGATGTTGCAAAGTTTCGATGTCAGAGTGTATTTACACAGCATGTAAATACATACCCCGAAATAGTGGAGAGCTCACTGATATGGAGGAGAAAAGGTTTAACCTAAACAGCATATAAAACAAACTATCCCATTATCAACATCTCAGCTAATGTTTTCTCAGCTTCAGACCCCGCTGTTGGCAAATCTGGTCCAAAGCATCATCTTTTATTACAAATACAACTTTATTCTCTTTTTTGCTTGTTTGTAATTTACAAATTAAGTTATAAACAGCAAATCACTAAGAAGAAATTTGCGGGGTGGGGGAGTGAACTTGAACTCATTACCATTTATCTTGTCTTCAATCTTAGTTAAACAAGTCTCCAATCATAAAACGATCCCAACAATACAATACAATGGATGTAGCAAATTTTAAATACAGATAGCAGGAGTGGGGTGAGAAGAGGAGGAGAACTGCAGCTCAGGAGTGCAATGACTGAGGGATTATTCCGCTTTTACAGAAACCGATTTTTTAAAACAGATTGTATAAAGTCGAGTGTACGTGGCCACACTAAGCGCAATAATTTGGCGGTGTGCGTCCATGTACCAAGGCTAGCATCGATTTCCGGAGCATTGCATTGTGGGTAGCTATCCCGTAGCTATCCCATAGTTCCCGCAGTCTCCCCCACCCATTGGAATTCTGAGTTGAGATCCCAGTGCCTGATGGGGCAAAAAACATTGTCATGGGTGGTTCTGGGTACAGCCTCACCCCTGCCTCACCCCTCCCTCCGTGCAAGTAGCAGACAACTTGCGCCTTTTTCCCTGGGTGAACTGTGCAGATGCCATACCACGGCAAGCATGGACCCTGCTCAGCTCAAGACAGCAATCATGGACGTTGTAAACACCTCGCGCATTCTTGTGCAGTCAATGCTGAACCAGGACTTGCAAAATCAGTCAAGGAGGCGGTGGCTACGGAAACGCGGCGACAAGAGTGATGAGGACATGGACGCAGAATTCTCTCGAACCACAGGCCCCTGCGCTTTGGAGATCACGCTGGTAATGGGGTAGGTTCTAGCCACTGAATGCCGATTTTGGGCCCAGGAAACAAGCACAGACTGGTGGGACCGCATAGTGCTGCAAGTGTGGCATGATTCCCAGTGGCTGCGAAACTTTCGCATGCGTAGGGGTGTGGAGAACTGATGCAACGCACAGGTGACCAATAGAAGAGCTCATCAGAACACGGTAACTTTAGCAGAATTCTTTCGACACACATCGAGAAAAGAGCTTCTGCAGACATGACCGCACGGGAGAAGCGTACTGAGAGTCGATCGCTAAGGTTGGGGAGTATGAGATATTTCCTGGCTAACAGAATACTCCAAGAAGAGCAAAAATGAAAACAAGAAAATTGAAGAAAAACATAGTCCATAGGTAAACCATATGATAGAGAGAAAGTGCGAAACAGCAGGGACTACGATGTACATGGTGAAGCCGTTGGTAAAGATAAAAGGATGCGCAAAAGCGAACAGGAGACTTACCAGATAACCCAAACAACGAAAACCTGAAGGTCCGGCTGGCGAAAGGCGGACACAAACATGCAGACTGCTTACCGTTCCACGGTTTCTGATGCAGCTATGAAGAGGTAACGAGACACCACTACCTTATACACAGAGTACCACCGGAGAGCGCTGTCCCGTGTCGCATTACTATACATGGGGGTAATCTTAGCCTGCCTGAGATTCGTGGTTCGAGGACTCCATGAAGGATAGGAAAGAAAGAGGAGTAAGGCCAATGCAGAGAGCGAGCCACCACAGCCCCACCACCCACAAGCACAGGAACAATTTAGCACCAGATCACCGACATATGTACACCACAGGCTCACTCCCAAGCCACTATCCAACAATAGATACTTCACAGGACTCCGGGATGAGTCTACCTGACCAATATAAAACATGGGGTCTAAAGTAAGTGTTTTTATTAATGATAAGATGGCCCTGAGAGATCTTGGGGATTACTATTCGCAGCGCATAAAGGGTATTTGAAAAGTCTGTTGAGAGCCAATTCTGGGATGGAGCGTAAATGCCAGCACCACGGGACACTCTCCATATGAAGACACTCGCACTGAGGAGCAAGTACTCACCAAAAGCCCCGTTGCATGCAGGTCTGCGAGCAATGGCGAAGCCTAATGCTCTATCCTCCATAAAGAAATAGGACCATTTGACACGCGACATAACAGCTGAGCAAGATATATCTGGAGATTGCATTCGAGCAAAAAGGCCTACCCGCTGTCACCTATCGCGTCTGTCCAGTGAGTGCCGCATCCACAAGAGCAACATCCGTCGTTATCTACGCTGTGTTGAACCGCGCAGGAGAGATCTATAACGTAGTTCGTGGAACGGTGAAATCACGGAGAATTAATCCGAAGGACAGGGAGGAATATACGTTATGTCTGGACCACCGGGCAAGTTGACAGGCCTTGCCTCCGTGATCTTGGCATAGAACCGGGAAAAGGTCTCCTAAGCCCCCACTTTGGGTCTCGGCAAAAATTCCTTGAACGAATACGAAAATGAGCCAGCGACAGAAACTGTCCATCATCCTGCATACATGCGGCTCCCATATCCCATTCAGGACAGCTTGTAGTACCATCCTAGGACAAGCAAACGACATTCGGCTTCACGATCAAGGACTGACTGAAAGTCCGCCTCACTGTCCTTCGGCAATGGTAAGTAAAAATCAAAAGAAGCTTGTGTAGTGTCATAGTCATCAGATGCTGCAAGGAGGGTGGCAATAGTTGGGCAATTAAATGTAGATGTAGAGAGGATATAAACCTTGCATGCCCAGAGATAAGTGGCCTATGAGCCCTGTCCAAGTAGGATCAACGTTATACCCAGTATGGACCTGTTCTGCGTTGTGCAGAGAACTGAGGATTGTGGTGAAAATAATAACAACATCCTTACATCGGCATAATTAAATTACTATCAGCTTCAGTGCAATTGGTGGGCATGGATGCCAAGGGGTCTCAGAGATACAGCTGTTCTAAGAGCGCTTCCGGGGGTCGTGTATGTTATGTATTATAGTGTAGATCGTATGAAGGTGCAGAGGGCGGCAGATAGAGTCCAATTGTTTTCCTGACTTCCTCCAAAGCAAATGTCCTGGCTGAGTGCCACTCTCTTAGAAAATCTCCTAGTAATTGCTTAAACATACCAACTTTTTGTAGGGAGCATTGAGTATGCGTCCTCTGTGGTCAGATTTGAGCGCAAAGCTGTAACGGGAAGGATTCCACACCTAACCTCTCAGGAAAAGGTTGAGTCTCAGTACGTTGATGGAGTATTCGAGGATATAGGCATAAGAGAAGCTTTCCGATCTGGTAGAAGGGTGCAAAGGAGAGCAGTGCAGGACACCACAGGTACCAAGTAGATTACTCAGAGCCAGACAGTTGATCGGCAGAAAAAGTGGGTCTGCGGGATTAATCAGTAAGGGAAACTGAGACGATGACTTATGATCGCCATGATTCTTTGGTGTGTATGGCTCACGGTGGACAGGGGGGACCTGCAATGGGGAGACTCGCCTGGGCAGTAGTCATTTTCTCAACTAACGGAAATTACCAGCAGTGGCAAGGTACTGCTGTTTACCAGCAGTAGATCCATGCGAGGAGCAGAGGCAAGCTATAGAGCAGCAGAGACACACTGCCTGAGCGGAATGTGCTTGACTAGGACTACGTGCTGCAGACATAAGAAGTGTAGCGCAGCATCCGATGGCTTTTTCGCTTTTGTAATGTAGCGTCAAACCTCTGGAGAGCCGATGGGGTCTGATCGCTCCAGGCATGGCAACAGCCGGTGCCAATTTCTTGTCGCCACCAAGGGAATCTGGCCCTCTTTCGCACCGGGTCATTGTCAGGCCATGGGACCTATGGGCTTGAAGAACTTCCGTCGCGGGAAGTCGGTCTCTTTTGCCTCCGCGTGATGCTCGAAGGGCTGGGGGAAGCAGGAGCATCCGGTGCCGGGAGGAACCCACTGCAGGCACCCAACCGCACACTCAAAAATAAAGGGTAGAGACCGCTTACCGGAGGGCAGAGGCCTTTACACTTACCCCTTTTAGTGGCTCTGACAGGAAGCACCCAGAGAGCCTCCTCCGCTAATCTCACTTAACATGCCACCGAGCCACTCTCACGCCACGCCAGTCAGGTTCCGACTCCGCCCGCGCATACGAGGCAAATGAGGGCACGGCTATACACGGCCTCGCACCATAGACCGCGGCACCGCTCGAAGCCTCTCCTGCATGACAGAGCTAGCTCCTCCAACTCTCCGGTCAATGCGACTCAACAAGCTTAAGTGCAACCAATGCAGAGCCACGTCGGCACGACTGTTACCTCGCGCAAGGCATGTAACCAACAGAAGTAGCCCTCATACCGGACCCCGCGAGCAGAAAAATACCTCGCAGCACCAAATCTTCAAAGCCGCACACCCCCACCAAAAAAACATCGGCCCGCAACCGCACAGGCTCCAAGGGAACAGCCTCTCAACACAGACCCACGAAGTATCGGGGGATACCCGGAAGGCTGATTGTAACAGCTTAGAGACAACTGACTGGGCCTCTCCGTGAGCTAATGAGGAAGAACAGAAGGGAGCCAGGCAAATGCGTAGTTTCACCAGACTCAAACCATCTGAATATTCCCTTTTCTCTAGCCCCTCACCAGGAGCCACACTAGAAGAACTAGTAAGAACGCGCCCTGACCCATCTCAGCCAGGACGCGTTAGAACGAACTGAAAGGGTCGGACGCAATCATTCAATAGGAAGCGACGGAGAACCTAACACATCGAGACTGCATCTGAGCGGTGCATCCGGCGACGCAGTGCACCTGCTACAGAAGACCAGCTCAATTGGCGGCAGCAACACACCATCACCTGGAAGTGGAGCACCACAAAGGAACCGCACGCATAGAAAGTGACATTACAATCCTAAAATATAATTCAAAAGAGAGCGATTCAAATAAACAATTGGTGAACACATCAAGGCAGGAGAAGGGGCCATATTAAGAAATTATTGCCTGCTCCAGTATCACACATGTCTGTAAAACGACATGTCATTAAGAAGAAAGTAGGTCTGTAAAAACAGTGAAAGAAAATTGTATCGGTCACACTTGTAACTTGTTGTTCTCGAGATGTCCCAACCATCCGTAGTGTGCACGCGCTGCTGCACTTCGAAAAAGAGAAATGACTTTAAGCCCTAGCAACACTCAGTTTACTCCGGTCGCTGCGCCCCCCGGGAGGCTTGCTATCACCAATATATACCACCACCACTGGACCACCCTCATTCCTTCTGGCGCACTCCACAGTGGGAAAGAGGGGTAATGGATAGAGCAACACACCGGAGCACAACAGTTACAAAGTAGTAACGCGTCTTCTTCTTCGAGTGATTGCTTCATATCATTACCATTAGGTGATCCCAAGCCTTACCTAGGCGGAGGAGTCGAGGAGATGCAGCGTGCAAAACCGCTGAGACAAAGGCGCACATCTCTAGACTTGGACAGAGCATAGTGCACCAAGGTTTGACGACGGACCATGGGGGTAGCTCCGACCATATCCTCCGCTGGATGGTACATGGCCAGGAAGGTGCTATGAAGCCTGACCGTAACATGCGCAGTGAGATGCCTGGAAGGACATGAGTCAGGCATAACATGTCGTAGCATGCTGTACTCAAAGGAATCCTCTGGGAGAAAGACAGTAGAGCTCATCCGGTCAGCCACTGCAACAAAGAGTTGGATTTTTCAGAAGGGTTCGTCTGCTCAATAAAAAGCGAGTGCCCTACAATCATCTAAAGAGCGTACTGTCAGCTCCCGTCGAGATGGAGTGGAAAGAAGACTGGAAGAAAATGTCCTGGTGGTATGTGAAGGCCGCACTACTGGAGGAACGCCGGATAGGTCCAACTGTAGCCCCCCCGGCCTTGTCCTGTGAAAACAGGATACGTGTCTCACTGTAAGCTCGAATTCAGAGACCCTCTGCGATTAATAGGCCACTAAAGACTGTCTACCAGGACATGTAAAGGAGAGCAAAGTCCAACGGCTCGAATGGCGATGCAAATCCGTTTAGGAGCAGGGGAATGGTCCCAGGGTGGCAGGCGGTACTGAGGGGTAGAGAGGCTCCAGGCTCTTAAGAAATCTATAACTAAAGGGGAGAAAACCTATGGCCACTCTCCTGGATGTAGTATGGAATAGGCTTGCCAAGTGAGCCCTGCAAATAGAAATATCGCCAGGCCCTGCTTGCTAAGGGACCAAGATTAGTCCAAACAGTGGGGATGAGACCTGTCAAAGGAGTAGGCATTCGGGCTTCAACACAAGCAGGAGAAAACTTTCCACTTGGCGAGGTAGTTGACCAAGAATGCCTTTCTGCTACTTAGAGTAATTACCGAGTGGAGAGCAAACTCCATCTTTATGCCACTGCAGGAGCCATGCCGTGAGGTGAAGGGCCTCAGTCCGGGCGAAGATTGCTATGCCTGTGTTAGAGGTTCGCGGAGAGTGATGGGGTCTCATAGACTCAGACCAAATCATGAAGGATGAATATGACATATCTAGTCTGAATCCTCCTGCACAAAGCAGGCACACAGAACCCACCCATCCACTCGAACACCCTAACCCATGACGATTATTAACCTCAAAATGTGTTTGAAGACCTCAAACTGCAGAGAATGCTCACCAGAATGACTGAAACTCAGGGCCCCACTGCTGCAAGAAGGTGCGAAAACCTCCAGGCCTCTCCAATCCAACCTCGGAGAAAATTCCTTCCGCGACCCGCAAAATGACGCTTGCAGCTAAACGCCTGAGCAGGGACAAGACCACCACCACACAGAGAATTCCTGCATACCAAATCCCATCCCATCCAACACCCCCTCACAACCATGGAGGGTCAGACTAACCTGAAATTCAAAGATAACTGCCCAAATAAACTATCTCCATCAATATCAAACTCCTCCATATTACTTAGCAAGCTTAAATCTTAAGCCAGATAAGTCTTCTGCCCCCACTACTCCCGAAAGGCTTTCCAGAACTATCACCGCCAAAGTTAGAAACCTCATCAATTTCAGCGAAACTTCCTAATAATTCCAGTTGTATGGCCCATGGCCTTGTGCCTACATTCAGTACTAAGCGTAAATAATCCTCTCCTCCCTAGTAATTCCCGAAGATAAAGGACAAGCAAAATCCCCCCGGGTCTGCTTTGCCAGGCTAAACAAGCCAAGCTCTTTGAGTCCCTTTCTAAGCAGTTCCATTCCTCTGATCACCTAGGC